>NC_056751.1:232743988-233043988 GCF_019279795.1 Protopterus annectens | reverse complement strand
AATAGGTCTTTGGTGCTGTTTCTGAGCCAGGGTGTGTGGTGATGTTTTATTCTAGCTATTCTGCAGGGGACCAGGCTGTTTAGGATGTTGAGGAAGGTGGTGTTAAAGTGTTGAACAGTATCATCTAGTGGTAGTGTTTTGAGGGGGGACCAGTTAATTTGTTGGAAGATGGAGTTGAAAATGTGGGTATTACATTTTTTCTTGTTGCAGATTAGCCTATAGACTACTTGTCTAGGTGGACTAAGATTGTTTCTGATTAGGTATATGGGTAGGTGGTCACTTATGGTACTGGGGAGGCATCCTGCTAGAAGGGGTGTGTTATTTTTACTTGTGAGAGTCCAATCCAGGATGGATTGTCTGTTGGAGGTTTTGTCTATTCTTGTGGGGTTTTGTATGAGCTGGGAGAAACCATATAGGTTTATGAAATCAGATGGATTATTGGAATTATAGATGGACCAGTCAGTGTTGAGGTCATCCATAATTATGGTTTCTTGGTGGAAGATTGCGGATAGCCAGTGAAGTATGTATTCAACTGTGCTAGTGTTATCTCCTGGAGGGACATGTGATAATTGTTTTGTTCTTGTTGATATTCAGTTTGGTGATGAGTAATTCTGCATTGTTAGATGTAGGAAGTGTGGTGTTGATAACTTCTAGGGCTAGATTTTGTTTAAACATTATTGCTATACTCCTCCACATTTATTTTGACGATCGAGTCTATATATGTTGAACCCTGGGAGAAGTATTTCAATGTTTTTGACATGTGGCTTAAGCCAAATTTCAGTCAAAATGGTTATGTCAGGGGAATGTAAGTCAATTAGTGCATGGAGGTCATGGAAATTGTTTAGTATACTTCTTAAATTTATATTAAGGAACAGCAGGGAGTGTTGTTTGGAGTGAAGGGGTATGGTGGAGTTGATTGAGGTGTAAGTGGTAGTTTGCTTATTGGTAGTCTTGCGGCCAGGGTTGGGGTGGATGTCACCACTGAGTTTTAGTTTTGATAATATATGTAATAAATTTGTTATAAGTTTGCTTAGTTGTTTGTGGTTTCTAAATAGTGGTTAATTTTTGTGTCTGGTTTGATGGTATTTAAGTGTGAGGTAGTCTGTTTCTGTGATGCTGTAGAGGTTGGGCGAAATTTGAAAGTTGTAATGGTGGGTTATGGGCAGTGGAGAGTTGGTGATTGAGTTGGTAGGGTGGTCATAGTAAATGGGGGTGTAGAAGTTAGTTAAATGATAAAGAAGGGCTAGTGTGAATAGGTTGGCTGTGTGGAGAGATAAGGTAGTAAATAGTGTGTGTTTTAGTGAATGTAACATTGCGTGCTTTATTAGTGTGTTGAGGCTGTTAGAGTGGGACTAACAGCGTGTGGTTAGTGTGTGTTGTGAGATGTTGGAGGGGAGATGATAGTTGTGAGTTTGTGGGTATGTGGAAGAGCAGGGATTAAATCAGATAGGAAGGTGACTATGTGGGGGGGTCAGAACAGCTGAATGTGTAGGTGGATATGTGTTGTATTGTAATGGTGGGGGAGGGGGTATAGTAGAGATTGGCTTGTTTTGATTACAGGGAGTGACAACTGTTAGATGTGTATGAAACAAGAGGGTGTTTGTATTGATAGCATCAATGTATTGATAGCATTTTGCAATGGTAAAAAGGGTAGGGACTGGTAAAAGTTTAATATACGTGTACTAATGGATGGGTGTTGATTATAATTAGTGTGGAAATGTATATATAGATTAGATGGATAGCTAGATATAGCTATATAGATATAGATAGATATATAGATATAGATATACAGTATTGATCCACAGTCACATCACATTCAATGACATCTGGGGCAAGAGATCTATCTATGTGGACATGTGTTTAATACTGGCCTTACTGTGTATCACAACACTAAATGTGTACATCCTAGGTGTGTGTGTGTGTGTGTGTGTGTGTGTGTGTGTGTGTGTGTGTGCGCGTCTGTGTGTGTGTGTGTGTGTGTGTGTGCGTGCACACGCATGCATGCGTGAGTGCATGCGGGGATGGCTCACATAAACTACAGTGTCCTCACACAGTCCACTGTCTAGTCCATGTGACACCCAGGTGCATCAAGAACTTGGTGATACCATGCCCAGTGAACAGTAGGCTAATGGGCATTATGAGGGGTCTAACCACGGTAGTCCTACTGATGAGAGGACAGACACCCAACAGACAGCATCAGTCTGAAGTGGTGGACTATATCATCCAACACATAGGTGTGGTTGGACAGCTGCTGGTCTCCAAATACTGCTGCAGACATATGAGTGGGTGCACCTGTGTATTCCTACACAACTTTAACTTCATCTTCAGACTTATTACAGTGATTATTTCCTATGCACTATGCATACATAACAAAGTCAAACAAATTAAAATAGTAGCATGACCTTTAAAGCATGTTACATACAGTATAGTATTATTAAAAAGTAAACACTCTTTTAAATGCTAGTAAGTAGATTGCAACAAAATTATTCTTTGAGCACATAAAAATGTTGCAGATAAGTTCAAATCGCAAAATGCCCACAAATATTCAAAACCTGGTTTATAATGAGTAAATCCATTAGATCCACACATGAGCAAATCCTTCATGATCCAATGACCTATGTAAAGCTGAATTTTACATAAACAGTTACAGCTTTAATAAAGGATCTGTAAAGAACCCAGGTTGTAAAATCATGAATCAGGTTATCCAGACTCAAAGAAAGCAACACATTAACCTGGATGCATCTGTAGGAAAATTAAATACCAATATGGCATCCCCCTCAACATCCAATGCAGCAGAGTTATAATGGGGCAATTTAACAAGCACAACCTCGTTGCAAGCAGAAAATTCAACACATTTGTAATAATTACAAAAGGATAATAAAATATTCCTGTGGCAAACTGAGGACAGTCCAGGAAATGAAGTGCCAAAAGTCTGGTAAAAAGTAATCCAACAGCTCAGCAGTAAATGAGATCCACACACACACAAATTCAATCAGCAGCAAATGTATAGTGCCTTTTTGTATACTTCCAGTTAACACCCATACCTCCTTATGGGATCCAGACATTTACTGGGTCTGACTTATTTACCCATGTGACTTAACATCTTGTAGTAGGCAGGATTAGAAAGGGCAAGGAGTTATTGATAAAATGACACTAAAATGGTTAATCTAGGATGTCCCGCAGTAGAAAAGCCCTTCATTATCTTATGCTTTTAAGGTGATTTTCAGAAAATGGTATGGAATGCAAGGATATGAGTAGGCTGCAAGAGGTGTGACATTCCTTATCCCATAAGTTTTAATGAGTTAAGTAATGTAATCATCTAAAAGAATTCAAATCCAGTGGCCCACGCACAGGAAACTGGAACAAATAGATATTCAAAAAGAAATCAAAGGCCAGACAAATAAATTATGTGAGTCAGATGAAATCCAAAGAGTCATATATAGGCAGTCAATTCTCTGCAATCTTCTCACATGCATATTTCAGTCTGCATCTGAATACCTGGCTGCACTACATGACAGATATGAAAGGTACCATTTACAGGTTACAGGTACTTTTGGATGGCAGCTAGACATGCTCCATGCCTCTTTAGACAGAAATCATGAAACAGTCTTAGACATTGTGCAACGTTTACAGTGGGCAATGTCTGAGTGATATGAGTAGATCAAAGAGTGCTGTACATGGGATACATGACCTAACACAAGTAGTGGCATTTTCCACAAGGGGTAAAGGTTTATATGACTATGGATATGCTGATAGTAGTACATATTCCACTGCCATACTTATAGCATCTGATGCAACAGCTATCACAGGTACAAGGAATGCTTCCACACAGTTTTCTGTGGGCAATGTCATCTTCCCAACAGTACCATTGTGTCTATGTTGACATCTATAGTCCATGAAAACATCAGTGACATGGCAAAAATACCGCATGTGCATGATGGCTCTAAAAATGACAAGGGCCTTCCCTTGGGTGGGACTGGATAACAATGTAGATGTCCTTGACTCAGCTGGTACACCCACACATTCTCATTTTCCATGCTGCCTTTGTGTCTCCCACTGCTTGCACACACAATGGCTGCCATGCCTCATATAGCCAGTGCTAGTTACCAATAGTATTTACAATGACTGATGCTATGGGCATGTAGGCATAACCTGTTTCCTGTTCACATATCTGTATGACTTACTCATCATGGTAGTCCTGTGCATGGATGCTTCTATGTTATGGGCATGTTGTTTCCTGACTTCAACATTTCTGTACTGCCATGAGTATCTACACAATCACTGTCACACATTACATGTACTGCCACTCTGTCCACATTTCTGGTGCATATCTGTTGCCTGCCAGCTGTGCTTTATTGAAATGCATAATGCTTATATAATATGTATCATGTCTGCTATCACAGCACATGCTGACATGCCTGCTGTCACATGCCCGCTACTGCTGAGAATAGCATGCTTTCTCTGCATACTGCCAGACCTGATACACTTCTGTAATATGCCTATACTGCATACATGCATACATATGAACGTGTTATAAATACCTGCCTTTAGACAGTGATGTGTATTCTATCACACTTGACTGCCACCCATTTCTCATTCTCTGCCTGTAAATTATGCGACTCATACCTTGCTTGTTAATGCAATGTATATATTTCACATCGTGTATAGGATATCCATCCTGCCTGTCATGCTATGGCTCACCCTGTCAGCCTGTGAAGAGGTAAACATTTACTAGATGCTTTTCCACAGCTGTCACTACCAGGTCTTCACCATATTGCACATGTTGTCCTATGCTCATAGCATACCACACAGTCTGTAAATGGATATCCCATTGTTCTTCTTCACTGCATGGGTACAATGCTGCCTATGTGGTGTGTCTGTGGCACCCCTGCATGCTTACCTATGTTACCCTCTGCCCTTTTGTACCATGCTATCATACTGTTTGTTCTTCCATATTACCTTTCCATAGCATTCCTGTACAAGCATGTACGTGTTTCTGGGTTTGGCTTTTCTCTCATACCTGCACATATACTTCCTTGAGCACTATTTATGATACATGCCATCCTATGTAAAAAAATCACTGGTCTAGGAATCAATGCTACTGGGCCAAACACTTAAAACATATATCTGGCATTACTGGTACACACACACCCTGCCTATATTTTCTGTATGTCTATATATACTCACTGTGCATGGATAGGTCCATTTCATGCCTGCCTATAAATCTACACACACATACTTTTCCATGCTTATCTGCCATCTCCCTTTATGTGTATGATACTGCATATTATATATACATCTGTTTGATGGCAGTATCAATAAGCCACACATGTACGTGCTTGTTATATGGTGTTACAGGCATTGACTGAACATGTCTTGCCAGCACAAAGTGCTCTGTGTACATCTGTACATGTGGTATGTCATGGCTGATAGTTACAACTAAGACTTTTGCTGGGTTGTCACTGTTCAGTCACACTGCAGCAGCATGTGGTATGCAGTTTATGCTGGTAACTCACCTGTCTTCCTGATGTACTAGTGGTGCTTGCAGTTGTTTTGGGTTCAAGGGGAAGACAACCTCCATCATGGGCCAGTGAGCTATAGTGTTTAGCTGCAACATGGCACACATGGAGACCATCTGCACAGCCTTCTCTGGTGCATACTGTAGTGCACCTCCACATGTATTCAGATATCTGAATCAAGATTTCAGCATGTCAAATAATCTCTCAACTGCATATCTTGTAATAGCATTTGCTATATTATATGCATCCTAAGAAGTTGTGGATAGATTTCTTATGCATGTCATTAGCTGTGTCTTCAGTGGATAACTACTAACCTGTTGGCATGAAATATATGCCACTAGTCTTATATGGCACAGCATGTTGTTGAGGTACCTAATGTGCATATCCACATACACAGATGTGAATCTATTAAATGCCCTTCAGGGATAATGCCTTCTGTGAATGCTGTGGATTGGGTGCTTTTCTTCAATGCGAAAGAATCAGGCATACCACCTTCGCATGCTACTTTGAGGTTTGTGATGAAGCCATCTGCTAAGCACACTACCTGACAATTAAGAGATGGCTACCCCACCTGGTTAGAAAAGCTCTCATACTCTGTACTGGAAGGTCTTTTGATTGGTGCATGGGTGCAGTCTATTGCATCGTGGACTTGGGGGAGATTGGCTGTGGTATAAGAACTGTTCCACAGCAGGTTGACATTCCTTAAGTGTACTGGAAAACCACTTAAGGCAAGTGACTCGTACAGCATTACCCATGTATCAGTGGGAAGTAAAAGAGGTCAGTATGGCTAGTAATAAGTTAACCTTTGTTTCTAGGGACTGGTTTACCTCACACATTGCATGGTGACATCTGAAGTATATATACCCACAAACAGTTTGCACCAGCTGTCTGTCAATCCTGTATCTGTCTATGACTTAACTGAAGCCTGGCCGTCTATCCATATGCTGCAGATCTTCCTCTACCATGCGTGCTAGCACCCCAGCTTGCAGGATTGCTTCTGTACTGCATTATAGCATGCCCGCCATTCTACAAAATTATATTTTTTTTCTTCCAAAGTTTTTGTTGCCTCTGCTGTCTTTTCTGCCTGGACTTTTCTTATTTCCGACTGACTGCTTTTGCCAAAGTTTATAGGCTTTTCTGGCGTACACAAAATCAAGACAGCATTGCCATTCTGGTTGCAATTTTACTATGCCACTCTCAATTAGAATATACATAAAATTACTGAGTTTGTGGAATTGTTTATGCTCTTGGCTTGGCAGAACTACAATTTGGAATCTTGCATTTAACACAACTCTTTTGGATTTGGGCCTGCAGCTTACTAGCCTATTAAATGGAAAGTTAGAAAGTATTATTTTTCTTCCAAAATATCATGCCAATTGCAATTTTTGCTTCTTCCCCCCAATGATATAAGTTACGAGATCAGGACTATCCTGCAAAAAGAAGTACAAGTTCTGACCCAAATAGAAATAATAGCTCATTATAATGTATTAGGTCCCACTGTTTTCAGAGACTGCAGGATTTCTAGAAATAATTGCATTACAAACACTCAACAATTGTGTTGTAATTACAGTCATGTGATTATATGTTAATTGCCCTTTTTGATATTATCCACCCAGGCGTTAGCTGGGGAAAGTGAAACCCCATGGTAAGGCCTCAGCAAATGTTAGAAATGACATACTTACATTTTCTCATATAGTATGAAGTATAAAGTTCCAAGAACCAAGACAAATGGTATGTATACTGAATGAAATACAGCAGTAGGTATGCACTGCCAAGTTAAAACTGATATAATATTTCCAGAGTTGCCATAATCACCTTCTAATATATCTTAATGTTATTAGCTATCAGGAAAGACACTTTGCTGGAAAAAAACAGGTCCCCATATTCAACTAAGCTTAAAACAGGTTATACATGATTGGCTGACGACCCTTCAACATATATATTATGGTAAAAATTCAAGCATAGATGCAGCACTTCAACTAAAAAGCAATATATCACATTCAACTTCTTAAAATGTCAGCCATAAACCACAATCCCAAAGTGAACAATTAATGTAATTATTCAGCAGCTCAATTACAACATCTCTGATCTTTCTCCAGCTAGTGCTATAAAGCTTTTGTATAGTTATTGGCACCAAGGCATTGCGGCTTCCATGTTAAAACAGACTGAAATTAAAAAATATATATAAAGAATGTTACAGAACAAAACAGAGTGCAGACCCAACCAATTATACCAGTACTATATTTTCATCTCCCTTAGGGCAGTGTGATTATTGTTTATTTAGTAAGTTATGCATTTATTTTGTAGAAAGCCAAATGAAGAGAGTGTACTAGGGATGAACTTAGCTGAAGGTGCCACTCCAGAATTCTGACTGAGACAACTGCCAGTGACCTTCTGACTGCAGATTATATACTGATGTTCTGGTTTTGCACACACAGTCAGTGACACCTAATTCAAACCCTCTCACTAAGGATAATGCATTACGAACAAATTCTCTCATGGTGAAGAGCTACAGGCAGTCTTCTTTGAAGTGCTTTATGTTTTAGTGTATAAACCAGCATAAACTTCCAAACAGGATACAGAGTAAGCTTCAACAAAGTCCAGCATTATTAACCCTGCATCCTTATTGGCTACTTGGTTCATGAAGGTTTAGATAGAAAAATAAAGTATTCCAGCAACAATTTTTTTATTGGGCTGATGAAAAACCTAGCAGGTAACTCCTTACTGCTGTAAAACATAACTTGAACTAAGGTCGTTTTAACTTGACTCCGTGTATGTCAACAACTAAAATGAAAGTTTTGTAATCGTGCCATTTCAGGTGAGACCCTTGCCACATTGTAGTTCTGCCAAATTTCTTATCTCAACTTGATCAAATTGCAGAGTACAACTATACATTTATTGTGGAATTCGAGTTTTGTCTGTGGCATACATAATATTTGATACTCACTTGGTGGTACTATATGGCACAAGGCAGTAAAGCCGAATTTCGTCCAGCATCACTCTAAGAAGTCTTCATGCTCTGTTCTTAACAGCAGTGCCTTCTCAGAATAGTTTCCTTGTTTCCTACCTTGTGCTTGTATGGTTAGTTTGCATTTGTTCTAGTGTGACGGTATGTCATGGTTATGAAGTATCGCAAAACTGTCTAAATACACACCCCATCCTGAACAAGCACACTCCAATAAACTGAGGTAGCTTCCATATTTTTGCTTATTTTCACAAAAAGGCATTGCTTGTTCTCATCTTGAAGAGACTCTGCTTGAATACTACTGTTGGAATTAGGAGCTATGGCCACCTACCTTCAACAGAACATATCTCTACCTGACTTTTAAAGTCATCCCTGACTGGGTGTCTACGGTATATGCTCTATCACTTAATTCTTAGATGACTGTCTGAGAGAGCAGGATTATGTGTAACTGATGTGCCCTTGATGGATATGTGACCATTCTATTTCCCCCTGTAAAGACACCCTACCAATGAGTTGTCTGTCTTTGGGGTGCTTACTCTGATTCCTATATCATGTTTCCTTTAAAACTTGCTTGGCAATTATAGCTTATTTTGAGATCTGGTTGTGATAGGGAACAGAAGGCTCCAGTTTCCATTTTCCTTCAGCTGGGGATGAGTAAATATATGGGCCCATGGCTGCTAATCTGACAGGTATGCACCTCATGATAAAACAGTGCATTTTGATGACTGAATATCAGTATCAGGGAAAGCTGGACGATGTCAGCAAAAGTCAAAAGATGGACGGCACAGAGGTGCAGCGGTAGCGTTGTCGCCTCACTTTCTCGGCTCGAGTGCCATCTGTGCAGAGTCTGCATGTCCTCCCTGTGTTTGTGTGGGTTTACTCCGGTTTCCTCCCATGTTACAAAGGCTTGTATCTGGAACATTTCTCCCTAGGCCTCCGCTGAAAATTGGCTTCATTCCAAGTTGGACTTTCCTGTTCAACAAATGTTAAATAAATGTCATTTTTGGCAGGAAGGAGACGAAGTTTAGAGATCTGGCCATAAGACTGAGGAGGTGCTAGAAACCCAAAAGAATTTTAACTAAATCTTTGCAACTTGTAATGTGAGAGAATAAAAAAAAACTTGAAAATTTTGCATTATTTGGGCCACCAACTGGTGAATACTAATCAAATAATCATGTTTTTTTTCATACTACTATGTTTTGCTTATCCTGTTTTTAGAAATTTGACACCTTTTGTCCGACAGTTGTCCTCTCCTTGCTTCCTCATTATGTTTGAGTACCAGTCCTAACACCTGTCAAGACAACGTACACAGATAGGACTACTAATAGAATGGCCAACTGTTCTAACTGCAGAGGATGGTATGGAACATTACAGAATTTGAGCAACCCCTGGTGGAGAACAGTGACTATCTTTAGGAATGAAGTTTGTTTGGTTGGGATGCGCATGCTTATGTGTCACAAAGTTACCACAAGAGACCAGTGTTGCATGTACTTCAGATATGAGCATAGCCATTAGAGCCAGGGGATTAATGCATAAAAGAAAAAAGAAAAAAAAAAAAAAAAAAAATATATATATATATATATATATATATATATATATATATATATATATAATTGATATATATTATTTATACTGTTTAGCTTATTGTATGGTAAATGCTACAAATGCTACTCCATAAGTGTGTTAAGATTAATTGTCACATCTTTAAATGACTTGTGTATTATTATGTAGCTATTTGTTTGGAGCTCTTCATGAAGCATGGGTCAGGGCTATATGAATTCTAATGACCCGCCCACCTTTTTTGTTAGCATCTGAGCAAACAAGCAAAGGTGACACCACACAACAGTAGCTTAAACAAGTAAATGACATTTCAGTGTACAGTAGCAGCATGTCAGTAGGCAAACATACTTGTACTTTTTAGTGGTTGGATTTTGCAAACCAGTAAATGGAGACCAAAAGTCTCATTTGGAATGGTATGTGAAGTAGCAGTAATAATAATAATAATAATAATAATAATAATAATAATAATAATAATAATAATCCTGTTTTTTTAAGCTGCACCAAACCAAGGATACAGTTTATACTTGTGAAGGTAGAAGCTTACAGTAGTGCAATACACCATAGAGACTTTCAGAACGGAATGCAAACTTACAATTATTGTGCCAGCCAGATTTTTTTAATGTTTCAGCAGACCTGAACAAGAGCAAAGAAAGTAGGCAGATGGGTATTAAGGAAAGCTTGATAAAGCAGTAAGCAGCTTTTGCAGTACAGTTTGGCGGGATAACTGCTGCAGAAATATGGCTGAGGCCCATCAGTGGTCAGTGTGTATGTGTGTGTGTGTGTGTGTGTGTGTGTGTGTGTGTGTGTGTGTGTGTGTGTGTGTGTGTGTGTGTGTGTGTGTGTGTGTGTGTGTGTGTGTGTGTGTGTGTGTGTGTGTGCGCGTGTGTGTGCATGTGTGCGTGTGTGTGTGTGTGTGTTTGTGGGGGGGGTGTTGCTTGTTAAAACAGGATGAAATGTTTAGTGGAAGGAAATAAGTGCATCTCATCATACATTATTTGCATTTTTTCTTGGGTCGCATGCAGAAAGGTGATCCAGGAGCACTACATTATGGCACTCAGCTTTAGTAGGTGGGCATTAAGGTGCGATTATGGGGTAAAGTAGATAAAAGGATAAAGGATTGGCAGGGTTTAGGCTTAGTCATAAGCTGCAATTAAATGAGACCTATTTGATAGGCACAGACATATTTACTCCTGAGGCTGGATCCAAACTCTGAAAGGAAATGACTTTGCTGGGCCTAAACACGCTTGGAAGAGAAATTAAAAAATAAGTAATTGTGATAGTTCAGAGTGAGAAAGATGTCACAGGCTTGGGGATTATCCTGGTACCAAGTGGGACATGGTACCACATATATGGATGTGGTACATCTGGTGCAATGCAGTGGTCACATGATTAATAGTAATGCACTGAAAGAGTATCATCAAGTCTAACTTAGAGTGTGCAGCAGTACCTTGAAAGGTTAAGCTGAATACTGTTATCCCAAGATTCCAGCTATGCTCTTTACACAGGGGTTCACAATGAAGCCCCTTAACTGAGTTTAAATCTGAATAGTCGGTAAGGTATTTCAAGGAGCAAAATGGAGTGGTGACAAGGAGGGGGGGGGTGCTGCTTCACTTTCCAGTACAGATGGTGGGTCAGCATTTTCTGGCATCTAAGAAAAGTTAACAAGTTTCAGAAGGTAAGTAAAGTAGATCCTTTATTAATGGCACATATACAGTGTTATAATCAGAACAAGATAACATGAATTACTATCCCACTTGTCATGTGGAATTTCTGATTTAACTATGTATTTTAATGGGAAATGGTTTGCAGAGTTCTGATTTAAGGAATGGTATTGAGTAGAATCTGGCATCTATCTAGCTGGGGCAGTACACTTCAGAGTGAGAGATTTGCAGGAAAAGCAGAGTATGTTTTGGGGCAAATATGAAAGTAGTCAGCTAGCCATGTAAATGCTGGGGGGACTAGAAACACAGGGCAAGTAAAGAAGTTTAAGGGTGTTATTTATTTTATTGTTTTTTGTTTACATCTATTTACTGGGGTAGAACACTGATCATAAAATGACCAATGGTAGGCTCAGTCTGTTTTTTCTATTAACAAAACCAAAAATTCTAACATATAAAATACATGAGTATAGGAAACTGTATTTATACATGAAGGTAAAAATTTAATACATGAATACAGGAAACTGCCTTTACATGGAGGTAAACATAACTGATAACAGCTGCAGTCAAACAAATGTTTAAAAATAAAAAAAATATATACACATATATAGAGTCTACATTAGATAACTGAAACGATAAAAGAGCGTTTTCGACACATAAAACACAAACTCACTAAACACCAAAGTTATGGACAGCGATTTTTTTTCCCAGGGGAAAAAATCACTGATCAAAAAAAAAAAACTTGAGGCACAAAATAAAGTAGGGGGTTTTGCCCCCCACGCTGTGCCCCCCTCGCCCCCTACTTAACTATACCAAATCCGAGATTGCACTACAGTAAAGGAAATAAGTCCCGAGAACAGCCTAGTGATTTTTTTCCCTGGGGAAAAAAAATCGCTGTTCCATAACTTTGGTGTTTAGTGAGTTTGTGCTTTATAGGTCGATAAAAGAGCAGTCACTCTTTTATCATTTCGGTTATCTAATATAGACCCCATATATAGGTCTACTTTTATTTACTGAAAGAACACATTAGTGAAAATGAAATCACTGAGGTGCAGTTCCACGAAAGCTGAGAAAACTGAAAGTCATTACATCGAAGAAGCAAATGCATACATTAAACATCACTTCAACTAAAAAAGTATGTGTTTTTACATTCTT
Source organism: Protopterus annectens (assembly GCF_019279795.1). NCBI lineage: Eukaryota > Metazoa > Chordata > Ceratodontiformes > Protopteridae > Protopterus > Protopterus annectens. Next base: position 233,031,131 of record NC_056751.1, on the reverse strand, counting down.
GCAGGGGGGCAAGCCTCCCCTGCACTCCCCCGTGTGGGGAGTGCACCTGTGGGAAGTGCACACTGCAAATGATATATTCCAACTTGGAGATTGCACTACATGGGGGGAAAAGGGTAAATTTACCGATCTTCACTGTACTCCGATCTGTATTCCGAAGCCTGAGTGCTCTGTAACATCTGCAGCTGACAATTCCTTTAAGACAAAAACACTGTAGCTGTTCTTCTCTTTGGTGTCTAGAGTAGACTGTAACATTCGCAGTTCCTTGTTCGATGAAATGACTTTCGTTTTTCTCAGTTTTTGCTGAACTGCATATTTGGTGATATAATCTCAGCAACTTAATTTTTGGTAATATGTTCTTTTGGTAAATAAAAATAGGCCCATAAATATATATATATATATATATATATATATATATATATATATATATATATATATATATATATTTATGGGCCTATACATATATATATATATATATATATACATACATATATATATATATATATATATATATATATACATATATATATATATATATATATTTATATATATATATATCTATAGATATACACATATATATATATATATATATATATATATCTATAGATATATACTTACACATACATATATATATATATATAAATATGTAGGTCTATGTTAGATGACTGAGTTTTCAGAAACTAAACATTTATATGGTGGAGGCCACATGTTCGAAGTTTCCAAAACTCAAACATAAAAAAGCTCACACACACACATACAACCCCCCCCCAAAAAAAAATATTTTTCCTTTTCACATTTTGCAGGGGGCCAAGCCCCCCTCCACCCCCCCACCCCCCACAAATTAAAAACACCAACTCTGAGATTCCACTAGACTGTGGAAAAAAAATTCTGATCTACACTGTACCAAGTTCTCCATTCAAAATCTTCGAGTTTTCAAAAACTCAATGATATGGTTTCGACCATATGAATTTCGAGTTTCTGAAAACTCGATCAACTGATAGGGACCCATAAATATATATATATATATATATATATATATATATATATATATATATATGTGTGTGTGTGTGTATGTGTGTGTGTGTGTGTGTGTGTGTGAGTGTGTGTGTGTGTGTGTGTGTGTGTGTGTGTGTGTATGTACATATTTACAGTAAAAAAGGGGGGGTGAGAATAAGAAGGAGAAAGGGACAAAGAAGGGGAGTTAGAGTGTAAGCTTCAGATGGGGATGAGACAGGGGTTAAAGAGTAAGGGTTAACTGAAAATAGAACCAGTGGAGGAAGAAGAAGCAGAAAGAAGAAGAAGAAAAGAAAAGGCAGTTTGTACTGGAGTTCAGGCAGTGCAACCTAACATTCAGAGCACAGCATATTCTATGAGGAGAGTGCTACTGCTGATTCACGTTCTCATTTTCAGTGGGACAGGTTCAGGCAGTTGGTGCCTGCAGCAGACCCAAAGCCTTACAGGATTCCACTACACCTTTGGGATGTGATGCAAAATGGATATGAGCGTGACAGAGAAGGCACTGCATCCAACTACACAAGTATAGTATAAGAAATGTATTGTCCTGCTTAGAGAAACAAGAGCTGATGCAGTGTGGCAAGTAAAATGGCCAGTACCATTACCACAGCTAATAAGTTACATTTTTAGTTTAAAAATGCTGAGTATGTCTAGAAGCAGTGCTGGTACATATATAGTAGCAATTAGTTGGTATTAAAGGCCACAAGGGTGGCAGGGCACCTTGTATGCATTTGCAATTAGAAAGATGCTCCAGTGCTGGACAAGAAAGGTGGTCAGGAGACCTGATGTGCCTCGGTTTCAATAATGCTGCATGTCTATGTGGAGTTATGAGAGAGGTGCGTAGTTTGGAGTAGGAACTGTGGCTGTTTTGGACATCACACTTAATAGGGTTTTGTGACACATTCTGGAGAGTTGAGGTAGTGCAGTAAGAGTGACAGTCCTCCATGGGTATTTGAGATCAGTGATATTACGCTAGAGGCTGATAGGGTAGGAGTTCATGTGAGGAAGAGTAAAACAGAGTAGTTAGGAAAAGGAGAATGGCAGAAGTTCGAGCCCCCAAAGGTTACTGGGGGGGATATAGTTAGATTGTTCAAGAAATTCCAGCTGATGGGTCCAAGTGGTGACTAATAGCATTACTTTTGCAGGGATCATAAAGCAGATGACAGAGGTGTGGATTCTGTATCATTCTTTCGTTTATCATATAGCCAGAGAACTGGATGAATCTGGGCAGAACCTGGGTTTCAAAGAGGAAGAAATGTGGGTTTGTTGGCAGGGAAGGAGAGAAGTGGAGTGGAAGCACCTGCTAGCACCTTTAACAGAGTATTCTGAGTAATTTCCTGAGCCAAGTTTAATTGTATTGCATACAGGGTAGAATGATGTAGCCCATTGTTGTACCTCAAAAACCAGAATTTGTGAATGCTCCAGGCAGATCAGACAGATGTGGCTGAACATTAAGCTTATGTGGTCGGATATAATTCCAAGACTAGTCTGGTGAGGAGCAAATAATGTCAAAGCAGTGGAAAGGGCTAGGAAGTTGACCAACATATTAATTAGACACTAGGTAAGCAAACTAGGGGGTTGGGTACTGCATCACACTAATCATTTCACTAAAACTGTACAGAAGTGATGGAGTTCACCTGCCACATTTAGGAACAAAGTTATTTATAAGGAATTGCAACACTGGCAGATCTGCTGGGGGGAAAGATGGCTTGTAGGACAGGCCATCTTTCTGTGATGAAAGGGTAGACTTGGAAGACTAGAATTGCAAAGGAGTGTGCTTGGCCTGGGGGAGGAGTACAGGCTCAGACAGCTTGACCCTTCTCTGGGTGTGCCACACCATGGTGTAGCAGGCAGGGTGGGGGCCACAGCCTGGGGTCCCACAGGTGGGAGATCCCCTTCAGCCACTGGTATCTGGCTGAATGGCGACAGGTGACTGTCAGTGTTTGGTTGTAGATCCCTTTCCCTTCAACCATTGATGATGGTTAAGCATTTACAGGGACTGTGCTGGTATGCTATGGCCTGGTTGATATGGCTTCCTTCCAATTTCTTCCCTTTGCACACATCTGAATATTCTTGGTTAGCAATGATTGGTCTGATTGATTGACTTCTGATCTAGCACTGATTTGATACACAATTAGATCTGATTGGCATAATAACTACATGCCAAATGCGTGGTATGATTTGTTAAATGATTCGCATGCTTATTTTCACCCAAACGCTATAGGAGGTGGAGTCAGATGTCAAATGCGTGGTATGATGTGTTAAATGATGCACATGCTTATTTTCACCCAAACGTTATAGGAGGTGGAGTCAGATGTCAAATGCATAGTATGATGTGTTAAATGATGCACATGCTTATTTTCAGCCAAAGGCTATAGGAGATGCAGTCAAATATCCAGAATCCTTCTGTACAGACTGTGCTACAGTGCCCATGTTGGTCTATATCCTTTTTAAAGGCAGATGCTGACATTTTAGAATTTTGGCAGTCATTCTGTGTCTTGAAAATGTGCTGTTTTTTGTTTTCCTGTTGATCAAATAATTAAGTCATTACATTATTGTCTGCAGAATACCCCAACCATAAGATTGCTTTCTTAAATTACATCAGTGATGACTTGCCTTTGTATATCAATATTATCACTATCATTCTGTGCATCTTCAAATACGTTTGTTTCTCATTATGTCTGTTTTATTGCTTCATCTTAACCATAAATTGGTGTCCCTTCATTAACAGTGCCATTTGTCTCCAGTCATGGGTGCTGCAGAAGGGTATAATAAGAAAACATTAGGGCATTGAGCTTTAACCCACTTAAGTCTGGTTAATTCTATGACTTTTATGGCTTAGTTGCTGTTGCCATAAATGTGGTTGCAAAAAATGGCAAGTGTCTTATCTGTAAACCTTGGCAATTACAGAGATCTGCCATTATGCAGTGGTGCAACATAAATTGTTAGCTATGCAAGCTCATGTTTGCTCCTTCATCATTTTTTCATTAATCCACACTCTGCCTTGCAAAGAGTTATAGTGTAATATGTCTGTAGTACAATGATGAGAGACCACATTTGTAGCTTAATGAGAAAGACAGTGCATACTGCTTCACAATCATTTTACATTTCACAGTTAGTGAGCTACCATTTTACAAATGCATGGACCTTGGGACCAACTGCTGAGTTCTAGTGAAGTTCTCAGTCAATACTACATTATTATTTAACAGTGTGTTTGAAATATGTGATGTTTGGCATTGGAGCCACATTTAAAACTGGACAGCTGAAATAGTCTGAAACAGGTTCCTCAAAGGTGGCCGAAAAGCTATGTAAGCTAAGCAAAACTGTTTCAAGTAAATACAACACGTGATGTGCATTTTTAGCAATAAAACAAAATTCTTTGTTGTTTGAGTTTTTGCTGGGTGTGCATTCACATCTCTGCATCCACATACACACCCATTCAAGTACAATTCTGTAAGCATAATTCAAATGGGAAAAAAATCAACATATTTGACGTTATAGCATGGTAGATGGTGCTTTCAGTTAAAACATGCAGTAGTAAGTGCAGATTCATACTGTACATAGTCTCCTTGCAACGGTAACATTTGGAAAAGTGAACTGTTATGCAGTTGTAGACTGTGGCTGAATGGCGATTTATGATTTTTAATGTTTACAGGGTTGGAGAGTAGTGGTAGCATAATCAGGAAATACTAAAGGACACATTTTAACGTACCAGAATTAGTAATTTTATATTTTTCTTGCTCAGAATGGTTTGAGTGCTTTGAATGGTTGTTGTTGGACATCTAACAATTATGGCAGTTAAAAATAAGCCTGGCAATTAGCACAGAGAATTAAGTCTGAGTTGCTGGCAGCCTGCTTACTGTGTTCCAGGGATTGATTCCTTCAGTTTCCCTTTTGTTATGTGTCCCTGAGCAAGTCACTTAACCAGACAGTGCTTTGGGGTGATTGGGCTAGAGTCTCAATGGTCTCCTAGACTGTATGTCTAATAACTACCTATGAAAGCTGGTGATCACCTTTTGAAGGGGCACAATGAAGTAAGTTCTGATTCATATTTCCATGCTTCAAAGACCTATTACACAAGCAAGCAAAACGTATAAATAACATGACTGTGAATCATAACAGATGAAAATAAAGCTATTTCAAGACTTTGTTTTTGGTAGGTACTTCTTTTTTGGCTATATTACACATGCCATCTGTTACTCTCAATTTGATGTTCCACACTGGCTAATTGTATTGCACAGATTTTGAAAAAAAATATATTAAATCTGTTTGAAAAGGTTGTAGCTGGGAGCAGACAGCAGCAATGGTAAGCTTTGTAGGGTAGGCTGAGTTTTCCATTACGCTGACTCCAAATTGTAGTCGCTATGCAACATGCTGCCAGCAGTTGCTCTGATCAATGCGTTTGAACTCTAATTGAAAATCTCAGGCCTTTAAGCCCAAGCAAAATATCAAACAAGACTTCCAAATCCATTTGAACAGCAGGCTGCAAAGGCGGTTGTATTCTATAAGTGATAGCGAAAAATCTATTAATCTGTAGACATACAAGGCAAATGAAAATAAACATTTTATTAATTTTTACAGCAAGAATGCAGACACAAGGATCTACAAGAGACAATGCTATTAATGTTACAGAACTTAGAACAGTTTCCCAGCACCTTGATTTCAGGAATGGGGTAATGTATAAATGAAATGTGGAGAATTGTGGCCCTTATATAATAATAATAATCTTGAAAGAGATGGAAAGGCATGCAGACTAGCTATGATATGAGTTGTCTTAACTTATAAATAAAATAGTGTAATACATTTTATAATACGTTCTGCATTATTCTTGGATAAAGTGAACAAGGTTATTTATTTACATTTGCTAGGGTAGAGCACTGATACACATGGGCCTGTTTCAGACTCAGGCTGGGGGCAGTGTCTGGTAAAGTGATTTTCTTACAGTCACACAGCAGGCAGATAGATGTTGAGGGAATCAAACCCAGGAATATAGGCCGAAGCTACTGCAAGCTATTCTCTGCTACTGAAGAATCTCATGGAAGGTACTGTTAAGATAACATACAGATCTGAAATATGTTCACATGGCAAAAAAGATGAGTGTATTATTCCTGTATTCCTTATCCTTAAAATATGGTATGAACATTCCATCCCATTTTTTTTTCAGTGACCAGAATGTATTTTTTTCCTGCAAATGTTTTACTCTGTAATCCGGTCTTGAACAGAGTGTAGTTTATTTATGGACTGTTGGAGGATTCTTAACTCCTTTCACCTTTATTCTCCCAGCAGTAAGTCATCAGGATTATCTCTAACACAGACATTTCTTTGATCCTGTTGATCCTTAGACACAGAACTTAACTGATATGACACAGTGCTTAAAGTCAAGGGCTGCTCTGCATCCAAGAACCTGGTGTCTTTGCCTGAGAGAATGACTCAGACTGTGCCCAATCACAATATATTTGAAGCAGTTGATAGCATTATCCCCTATTTCTAGTAGTATGTGAATTACCCATAAGATAAGCAACTCAACCACAGAAGCAGTGTCTGTCAGTTAATGCAGAGGATTATATCTCTGATCTGTTAATGATCTGCTTCTTTTAGTGACGATTACAGAGTTTGAATCCTTCTACATCCTACTGTGTGACTCTGAGGAAATCACTTAAATACACAGTGATCCTGGGTTGCCTCTGAAAAAGGACACTTTGTCTAGTGACCTTACTCATTTAACAAATAGAAAAATATTTTGATCTTGTCATACTGAACAAATTTGTATGCCATATCTCTAAGTTATAGTGGTTCTATAACTATAACTATAACTGCAAACATGGTTTGGTTGAGGATCTTGCAATGGTTTGATTCAATCTCCTTTGTAGCAATACAGCATTCTAAAATGGGTTCAGACTATGTCTAAAACTAGTATGCTGCAGCATGTGATTGTTGCATTAAGCTGTTACTTTCAACACAGTTTGCACTGGAGCTGCATAATCTTCTTGTATTTCTGTCGTGGGAACACTTATGGCAGGCTCTTCTACAGTTTCTATTTGATTATCTCAGTATGACATTGTGAATCGCCTGCTAAGCTAAATCTGGAAATTAAATTTCAGACCAGTTACAGTTCAGAGTTTTGCACCTGGTTCAAGCAATTTTAAATTGCTAGTGAAAATTAAATAGTGTATATTATAAATTAACATTGCCAAGTTATGGTTTTGTAAATTGCAAATGCATTATACAAAATTCTGCCTTACTGTATTAGTGACAGACTCATGGCAATTAGATTCCAGTGTAAAAATAGGGCAATATTCATAATCTCAGCCTATGCCCCACGGCAGAGTTATGATAGTGAGGAAGGAGTGCATTCAGGCAGCAGCTGCAGGACCTACTAGGTAAAACAGGACAACATGAGTTGCTGTTTGATAATGGGGACCCGAATGCTCACATTGAGACAGACAGAAGAGAATCTGAAGATTGTCTGGGTCCACATGGGTGGGGTAACAGGAATAAAGAAGAAGAGGCCACTCTAAACTTCTGTCTGTTAAATGGCTTGATGATGGTCAGCATATAGTTCAGCAAGAGAAACAGTCACAAGGTCACATACAAGAGTGGACAACAAATAAATCAGGTAGACTTCCTCTTAGTAAGGAAAGGGCAGTGGTGGGGAAGAATCAGATATTGCAAAGTCATCCCCAGTGAAACAGTCATCCCACACCATAAACCACTGGTGGCCACAATCAGCTATAAATAATGGTCAGGGAAGGCTCTAAGATCAACAGAGACCAGGCGGAATACATGGATGCTGACTGGAGCTAAAGCAGAAGATTTCAAGGAAAAACTCAGGGCTGTAGCACCTCAGGAAAAGAGGAAATAGGGAGAGTGGAAAAAGAATGGCAGTATCTCAAGCATTCGTGAAGAGTATAAAACATGTATGTGGCCAAGCCAGATATGGAAATAAAATGCATAAGGAAAGATGGTTGTGAAATGCAGAAGTCCAGAAAGTTATTGAAAAAAAATGCTGCAGGAAAAAGTGGTAGATAGAAAAGAATGATCAGACTACGAAGGAATACTGGTTCATTAACAAGGAGACTATGAGATCAGTTCCAGTAGCAAAAAACAAGGCATATGAGGCACTCTCCCATCACAAAGAACTCAATCAGGCTACTATTATTGCATTGCACTGTTTCTTTCAACATACATTTTTACATTGGAACTGCATAATCTTCATGTGTTTCTGCTGTGAAAGATAAAGAACATAGTTGACAGACACTATTTATAAGGAATGCCAGCAACAGCTTATTCACCAGTTCACTGGATATCCAGCAACATCTAAATGAAGAAAATTTCATAGACGCTGTAGTGCCTCATACACAGCAGACAATGAAATAGGAAAAACAGCCCGCCATAGAAGAAGTTAGAACAGTAATATGAAGTCAGGATAAGCAGCACATGCACAGATGAAGTCATGGAAGATGTGATCAAGATACTGGATGATTTAGGGGGGAAATTACTCCTGAGATTCCTTGTAGCAGAATAGAAAGGTGTATCCCTGATGACTGGAGAATAACATTCATTCTAGTGCCAGTATACAAGAAAAAATGGGACATTCACAACTGTGGGCAATATAGAGGTGTCAAGCTCATGTCACACAACCTGTCCAGCCTGAAAATGATGGAGAGGGTGCTTGATAAAGAAATATGTGGAGCAGTAAAAAGTAAGATGATAGATGAGCAGTTCAGGTTCAGATCGGGATGTAGCACAAATGACCTGATGTTTCAGTGAGACAGATAGTGGAGAACAAGACAGAGAAGAGGAAATAATTGGAAAAAGCATATAACAATGTACCAAGAAATCTGATTTGGGTAGTTCTGTGATGGTTTGAAGTCTCAGAAACATTAGTAGAATTAGTGCAAGCTATGTACAAAGACCCAATGACTCAAGTATGAACAGAGTTCGACTCACAGAGGGTTTCTTCAGTAGAAGTGGATTTATTTCAGGGTTCATCTTTGTGCCTACTGTTCATATTGGTGATGGACTACATTAACAAACAGGTCAGAGGGAACAGATGTACCAAGCTGCTGTATGTAGATGATACAAAACTACAAGCAGATAATGATGTGGTATTACAAGCAGATTCTGAAAAGAAACATGAACAAATCTAACCTCAAGGCTTGACAAAAATTAGAACTTGAACAATGCTATAACAAAGTTACTAAATATGCAGCACATATCCCTTTCAAAACCCACCACTGAACAGCACTGAAAAGCCTAAATTGGTTAGAACTGTCACATCACTTAACATATACACAACTTCTTACCACCTATAAAATTAACCAGTATCCATCTGCCTGTCCAGCATTAGAAACATTCTACATAACTATGTTCCCAGTGAGTCATTGCAATTCAGTGACCATAAACTCCTGTCTGTCTACAAGCCTAGCAAATCTGCTGGGCATTGTCTGTATGCATACAAGGCTGCTAAGGCCTGGAACTCCTTATATGTATCCATCAGGTCTATACCCTCCCTCCCATCTTTCAAAACTACTCTGAAAGATGTCCTAGTTAAAATCTGACTCTGTTTTTGCTCAAAACCAGGATAAACTATATCCCTAAAGGTGAACAAGTACCTTTTCATTCCTTATACCTCCTTACTCTCCCTTCTTCAGTTACTTCCCTGCTGCTGTCTAATTCTCTTCCAGACCTTCTCTCTAAATGTACCATAAGCCTGTTTTTCTCTCACCTCATATTGAAATTCTTATTTGTATTAGTCCAACTTAATTTTACTTTCTCTGCAAACTGTCTAAACTTTCTCTAAATTTTGAATGATTGCCATATACCTTGCATTGATTTTTAACGAATGGTTTTATATTATGTCTAGCAATGTCTTTCGGCTTTTTTTTTTTTTTTTAATAATAATATTGTTAACTTGAGCAGCTGACAAAATAAGAGCATCTACATGCATTTCTGAAATAAAAGTAATCTATAACTCTGATCATTGCAGTTATTTATAATTGTAAACCCTCCACATTTTATTCCAAAATTGCCATTTTGCAGAGGGGTTATTAGGGGGAGAACAACATTTTGAGCCAAAATTGAGGACAGTTGAGAGGTTTGGATATTCCTAATTCTATAAAGCGATTTATTTGGATGTACCTCTCAACCTCTTAATGCAGGAAATCTGGACAAGGCCAAATAAATATATTGGGGAAACATACAAACAGTACTAAAAACTGCTCTTGTAAAAACTTAAGACAGTTGATAGAATAACAGGTCTTGCTTTAGCATGCATTTTTCTGAAGGTTATAATGTTTGAAACTCAATGTCTGTCATTATTTAGTGACTTCATTCCTAAATGATTTGCCAGAAAACCACAAATTTTATGAGGAACAAACCAAAAAATAAGAAGCAAAAATCTATTCATTCTGCAACAATCTGGACAGTTGAGAGGTATAGTTCAGCCGGGGCTGTCTGAGTTTGCTGCCCTTCTCCCCTCACAAAATCATGGCCGAATGGACCCTCCCCCCTGCAGCCATTCCAATGTCCCAATCCTTGCTTATTTCACCCCATTTACCATAAACACTGTAATGTGCATACTGCTTTACTTCTGCGATGATTTGGATTTCATTTGAAAGTTTTATTTTGCATTTTACAGCACAAACCCTAATAGATATCTGCTAAACAAAGCAATGCAGTCTCACAATGAAAATAGACTTAGCATTAAAACTTCTCTGCCCTTGAAACTCACATGCATTGAAACAGCATTGAAACCCACATTCAAAGAAAATACATTTTGCCAGTGGCAGATAAAGATAAACTCTGGGCTGTTTTTCAAATCATAGGCCCCTTGAACATAAAACATACACATGTTCTTTGATACACCTTCCTGACTGTATTAAATTATATTCCTTGTACAACACAGTACAGTTGTTAGAGGGCATTTTAAATTTATTGTTTTCAACATTTTTCCAGTAAACAATGAAACAAAATGCATGTACCAATAATGACAAAACTGCCCAATTCAGAACATTTCCATCATAGAAGTCTACTCAAACTTACATTTCCATCATAAAAGTCTACTCAAACTTCTACTGTCCAGCAGTATCAGTAAATATTCACAATCTCTGAAGTAAAAGTCATTTAAATAATTCCACATTAAAGAAATCTGTAACTAATGAAGAGGTTGTTGCTAGCAAACAACTTTATATGTCATTGTTACATCTACAAATAAAGTGGTTGTTGCCCTTGAGGAATAAGTTGCCCATGTTGCATTAAAAAAATGATAAGCTAGTAATATCGCAGTAGGGAATGGATGGCAAACTGATAGGTTCATAGTTACTAGGCATCTTCGCCAAAAGGGACTTCAGCATCCACCCCATTTACAACACAGTACAGTATCAGCAATGCATCTATCTACTGCGGGAGTAGAACCCACAGACTTCTGCATCAAAAGCAAATACACTACCTGTTGTGCTATTAACAATGCAAGTAGATTCACCATAAGCAGCACTAAACTTTTGTTCCCCTGCAGCTCTCAGCTCCTTGTAAAATCTACTTGACACTCCACTGTATCTCTGAACTTTTCAGAACAAGAAATCTGGAAAAAGCCAAAATTTATTGGGGGAGGGGGACAAAAGCCCAAAAACCAGAGACACATTTTAAACATTGCTTGTATAATGTTGGAAAGTTGCTACAATAAAATGCTGTGTTACCACCATACATTTCACTGCCAAGTCTTGAAGCCAGGGGAACCCTGTGCAAAACAGTCAGAGCAGCATACCAAAATGCCAAATCAGCTGTTTTGTGAAAGAGAGGAAGACTGAAACTTAAATGACTACCATTTAGTGAATTCAGTTCTCACCATAGCTGTCAACCTCTTAGCACAAAACACCTGAACAAAGCCAATAATGGGGGAATACAGCCCCCAAACATACTCAGTGAATTCAGTTCTCACCATACCTCTCAACCTCTTAGCAAAAAACACATGGACAAAGCCAGTAATGGGGGAATCATCATCATCATCATCATCATCATCATCATCATCATCTTCATTTGGCTGTTCCCATTAGGGGTTGACACAGTGGATCATCTGTTTTCATTTCTTCCTGTCCTCTGCATCTTGCTCTGTTGCACCAATCACCTGCATGTCCTCTCTCACCATATCCATAAACCTTATCTTAGGCCTTCCTCTTTTCCTGTTACCTGGTAGCTTCATCCTTAGCATCTTTTACCCAATATACTCAGCATCCCTCTTCAGCACATGTCCAAACCAACATAATCTTGCCTCTATGGCTTTGTCTCCAAACCTTCCAACCTAGGCTGACCATCTAATATACTTATTCCTAATCCTGTCTGCCCTCGTCACACCCAGTGCAGATCTTAACATCTTTAACTCTGCCACGTCCAGCTCTGATTCCTGCCTTTTTGTCAATGCCACTGTCTCCAACCCATATAACATAGCTGGTCTCACTACCCTCTTGTTGACCTTGCCTTTCACTCTTACAGATACTCGTCTGTCACAAATCACTCCTGACACTCTTCTCCACCTCCTCTCTTCTTCACCTCTCTTCCACACTCACCATTACTCTGAACTGTTGATCCCAAGTATTTAAACTCACCCACCTTTGCCACCTCTATTCCTTGCATCCTCACCATTCCTCTATCCTTCCTCTCATTCACACACATATATTCTGTCTTAGCCCTGCTGACCTTTATTCCTCTTCTCTCTAGAGCATATCTCCATCCCTCCAGGGTCTCCTCTACCTGTTTCCTACTCTCTCACTAAAGATCATAATGTCATCTGCAAACATCATAGTCCACGGGGACTCCTGTCTGATCTCGTCTGTCAACTTGTCCATCACCATTGCAAATAAGAAAGGGCTCAGAGCTGATCCTTGATGTAATCCCACCTCCACCTTAAACGCATCCGTCACTCCCACCACAAACCTCACCACTGTCACACTACCCTCGTACAATCCTGTACCACTCTTACATACTTCTCTGACACTCCTGACTTCCTCATACAATACCACAACTCCTTTCTAGGCACCCTGTCATATGCATTCTCTAAGTCTACAAAAACACAATGCAACTCCTTCTGACCTTCTCTGTACTTTTCCATCAACACTCTCAAAGCAAACATCTCATCTGTAGTGCTCTTTCCCGACATGAAACCATACTGCTGATCACTAATCATCACGTCCCTTCCTAAGCTAGCTTCCACTACTCTTTCCCATAACTTCATGCTGTGACTGATCAATTTAATCCCTCTGTAGTTACTACAGCTTTGCACATCACCCTTATTCTTAAAAATCGGTACCAAAAACTTGTTCTCCATTCCTCAGGCATCCTCTCACTTTCCATGATTTCAGTAAACAATCTGGTTAGAAACTCCACTGCCATTTCACCTAAACACCTCCATGCCTCCACAGGTATGTCATCTGGACCAACAGTCTTTCCATTCTTCATCCTCTTCATAGCTATTCTTACTTCCTCCTTGCTAATCCATTGCATGTCATGATTCACTATCCCTACATCATCCAACCTTCTCTCCCTCTCATTCTCTTCATTCATCAACCACTCAAAGTACTCTTTCCATCTGCTCAACACACTCTCCTCACTTGTGAGCATGTTTCTCTCATTATGCTTTATCACTTTAACCTGCTGCACATCTTTCCTAGCTCAGTCCCTCTGTCTAGCCAATCAGTAGAGGTCCTTTTCTCCCTCCTTAGTGTCCAACCTTTCATACAGCTCTTCAATATGCCTTATTCTTAGCCTTCACCACCTCTCTCTTTGCCATGCACCTCATCTCCTTATACTCCTGTCTACTTTCTTCATCCCTCTGACAATCCCACTTCTTCTTTGCCAACCTCTTTCTCTGTATACTCTCCTGTTCTTCCTCATTCCACCACCATGTCTCCTTGTCATCCTTCCTCTGTCCAGATGTCATACCAAGCACCTTTCTAGCCGTCTCCCTTACTAGCTCTGCTGTAGTTACCCAGCTATTTAGTAACTCTTCACTGCCACCCAGTGCCTGTCTTAACTCTTCCCTGAACTCCACCTCACAATTACCCTTTTTCAATTTCCACCATTTGATCCTTGGTGCTGCCCTTATACTCCTCTTCCTTTTCTTGATCACCAACGTCATCCTACAAACCACTATCCTATGCTGCCTAACTAAATTTTCCCCAGTCACCACTTTACAGTCTCCGATTTCCTTCAAACTGGCCCTCCTACATAAGATATAATCCACCTGAGTGCATCTTCCTCCACTCTTGTATGTCGCGCTATGCTCCTCCCTCTTGTTAAAATACATATTCACCACAGCCATGTCCATCCTATTCATAAAATCCACTACCATCTGACCTTCTGCATTCCTTTGCTTAACACCATACCTACCCATCACTTCCTCATCCCCTCTGTTCTCTTCACCAACATGCCCATTGAAATCTGCTCCAATCACCACTCTCTCACCCTTGGGTACAGTCATCACCACTTCATCCAACTCACTCCAAAATTTTTCTTTCTCATCCATTGCACACCCAACTTGTGGAGCATATGCACTAACAACATTCATCATTACACCATCGATTTCCAGCTTCATAAACATCACTCTATCTGACACTCTTTTCACCTCCAAAACACTCTTAGCATACTTTTCCTTCAGGATAACTTCTACGCCATTTCTCCTCCCATCAACACCATGATAAAACAATTTGAACTCACCTCCGATACACCTAGCCTTACTCCCCTTCCATCTGGTCTCTTGCACACACAATATACCAACCTTCCTTCTGTCCATCATATCAGCTAGCTCTCTCCCTATACCAGTTATACTACCAACATTCAAAGTTCCGACCCTCACTACCACAGTCCTAGCCTTGTAATGGGGGAATACAGCCCCCAAACATATTCAGTGAATTCAGTTCTTACTATAGCTCTCAACCTTAGCACAAAAAAACCTGGATGAAGCCAATAATGGGGGAATACAATCCCAAAAATAAGGAAATTTTTCAAATATCCATGTTATAAACTTAGAAAATTGCTAGAATAAAAGATCATGTACTTTCTGAAGAATATAAAGTCTGGAATTCAAATGCCTGTTATTTTTATTTAACATTTGTTAACCAGGAAAGTCTGACTTGGAACAAAAGCTAATTTTCAGCAGAGCAGGGAGAAGCACTCCAGACGCATGTCTTTGTAAGATGGGAAGACATGTAGACTCCACACAGAAAGCACCCCAGCCACGAATCAAACCAGAGAACCTGTAGCTGTCAGGCAACAATGCTACCAGTGCACCACTGCACTACTGACTTTGCCAGGAACAACAAACATACAGAAACTACAGATCTTATGAGGAACAGAACAAATATGATGCAAAAACCTGCACATTGTTTACAAATGATGGTGGTGGGTAGGGAATTCAGGCCCTTACTACCTGCACCCAAGGTACAGGGTTCAAGCCTGAGTATTCTCTTCCCACCACCATGTGTTCTCTGTAGCTGCCAGTATGTAGCAACTGAGAATTTCACACACACACACACACACACACACACACACACACACACACACACACACACACACACACACACACACACACTGTAGCAGCAGACAGATCAGTCCTGTATCACACATCTGCCTCCATGGCAGCTGATCAAACTCTGTTTCTCCTCCTTCATAGCAGCAGATCAAAATCCTCATCCTCCAAAGCAGTCTTAATGTGTCCTCTGCAGCAGCCCACTCTATACAGATCAACCATCCGTCCTCTGTAGCAGCCCACGCAAGCTGTACTGGTTTCCCGATGAGAGTAGGCTGGAGCCTCTAGCCTGTGGGTGATGCAGTCCAGTGTCCTTCCGGTCTGTTCGGTCATCACTGCACAGACTTCTGGGCTGGCAGAGCGGAGATCCCTTTCTTCCCTATCCGGACTGCCTAACACAGCAGTCTGGAGTTCTGAGTACCAGGAACTCCAAGCACGCATGTGTGGAGTTCTGGTATTTGTGAGTTTTTTTTATTCTTTTTACTTTCTACAGGTGGGGGGCTGCAGTCCTGCAGTCCTAGCACGAGCCACCCCTTATTACAACTAGTATATTCCAGGTATGAATTTGAGAAGGTAAGCTTTTTAAAAATCCTAGAACCTAATTTGGTCTCCGTAGGGTCAATAAAAATTTCCCCATCAAGATAAGAAATCCTTTCATGACTAAATGTATGAGTAAATTGAAGAAATCCAGTGGTACTATTAATATAACTCAAAAATTCTTCTAACATTTTCTCAGAGCTAGTCCGCACCAAAAACAAATCATGCAGGTATCCGGTGTAATATCTAATATATATTATAAATCTGCTTTTGAAAATAAATTCAGATTCTCAATACGACATAACATAATTAGCATAGATGGGCTCACAGGTCGCCTCTATGGCAACACCAACTACCTGTCTGAAATACTGACCCTCAAAAAAAATGAAGTTGTTAAACAAAATAACTTCCATTAAAGTAATAAAAGCTTAATATGGTCCTGCTCATATTTGTTAACTTTAGATAACTGTATTTCAAGCCATTGTAATCCCACATCATGTGGCATAACTGAAAATAAGTTTTTAACATCTATAGTGACAAAAAACATGTTGCTGGCAACCTCTACATTATTTAAATAGGATAAACAAATCCCCCCAAAAATTACAAAAATAACTGAATTATTTAAGACCATCCTTAAGATAAAAATCAACTAGTTTAGCCATAAAAAAAAAGGTTTTGGACCTTTTCCCATCAACAATATGCCTAAAAGGGGGTTGACATAGATCTTTATGGATTTTTGGAATCCCAAAGATACTTGCAATAACTGGGTGCTCATTTTTCATGTAGTCATATTCCTCCAAGTTAATCTGACCTTGATACAACATATCATCAAGCATATTATCAATTTTCAAATATGCAATATTAATTTCGTTGATAGAAACCTCAGTGTATGTCCAATCCTTAAGGACTGTATTCATGCTATTGCAATACTTTTGGTTAAGATGTCATGTGGAGTGAATGGAGGAAACAGCCTTGGTGGGTTTCATCTGGACAACTCTGGACGTAATGCCAACTTGACCTTACTCTTACAACAGGTCAGCCAACAGTTAACTGACCACTCTAACCAAATTAGAGCTTTTGGGGTTCCCCTAAATGGAAACAATGGATCAAACACCAGCTTTGGGTTACCTCTAATGCAAGCTACCACACAAACTTTTACCTCGGATGCACGAGAGCAGTACAGGGATACATTAACTATCAACGATAGTGAAAGAATTTACAACTGGAAACAAAATCCCTTTCATTTTCAACAGAATAATGTGGCTGGCTCTGAGCAAACTAACTAAAATGTGCATACTGAGGGTGTTTCACTGGCTGAAAGTTTAAAGAACTTTGATACCACCTTGTTAAAATTTAAAAAATTACAGTTAGAAAACAGCTATATGCAGCATAACATTGACCTTAAACAAGTCTCCAAAGGGCTGTGACTATGACATTATCCCAATGGCACCTCCTTTGGATCAGAATTTTTTAAAGAACTACATGCTATTTTTGATAAGGCTGGTTTGGAAATAATGGGACTAATGATTAAAAACAATAAAATCCAGATGGAGGAATTAAATAACACTTTGGATTGTCTGAATAGCACTATTTGTAGTGATATACTGTTCGATCACTATAAAACCAACTATGACAATATTCTTTTAAAGGTGGAGAAAACTTGTAATGAAATTTATTTTTGTAAAATTAAAAAACTTCAAAGAGACTCTGAGGAATATGCCCACGATCGTGCTTATCCTGTAAAAACTGATTACCACGACAACCGGCCTTTACGATCTAATCAAAGTGCCAAAGACAGGCAGATGCGAATTATGTCACCTCTGAGGGCTTAAATACAACAGAATGGTAATAATCAATGCCCTAGTTCAGCTACAAGTGAGGAGTTGAGATGTTCAGAGTGTATTAGAAACAGGAACAATATCGGAAGTCACGAGGGTGCAAATGCATTTTTTACAGGAACCAGGGACAAAACGGACCTCATTAGGATTACACAGCTCAAGAAGCTCACCCAAAGTGGAAAAATACAGCCTGGCAGCAAAGGAAACACTAGGACCAAAGAGAATTTTGATAAGAAATAACTCTGAACATTGTAATGACTATTTAGTGTTTATGCCTAGGCTTAATTCGATGGCAAACACTAAGTTTTTTGAACTATTTGAACAACATTATAATTTCAGTGGCCAGTTTGGCTATTTTGATGAACTTGTTTATCCTGATATAATTGTAAATAAGGCTGGTGATTTTAAAGTGTTTAATTACTCTAACAAACGTATTTCTAATGCTCATGTAGAGATTCTTATTAAAGGGTTCAATTTTGTGCTTGTCCGAAGGGGCCATATTGCTGAATTTTATTTTATTTTATTTTTATTTTACATTTTCTGACCGGGATAGACAGACTGGATTCATGTCCACTTTCAGCGGAGGCCCAGGGAGAAAAGCTCCAAGGTAAACAGATACAATAAATTGCTGCTTGATTTAAAATTATACACTAGAAAGTTAAATTTACTGTTGTGGTTTAACTCTAGTAACAAGCCTGACTACTCATACTCTCAATGGCTAAAAAAAAATCAAGTACTTTTAATCCTCCTATGCACAATTTAGTTCATATTTTTTGAAAATGCATGTGAACTGGATTTTAGGCAGTTAGTTAAAGTTAATGTAAGGTGTGGACCTGGCAATTTAATTATGGAAGAAAAAGCTTTATCGGGGGACATTACTAATGACAAAAATATTCAAGTAATGAAACCTGATAAAGGTAATGACATGATTATAATGGAGAAGGTGGACTATTGTAATAGCATGAATACAGTCCTTATGGATGGGACATACACTGAGGTTTCGATCAACAAAATTAATATTGCATGTTTGAAAATTGATAATATACTTGATGATATGTTGTATCAAGGTCAGATTAACTTGGAGGAATATGACTACATGAGAAATGAGTGGCCAGTTGTTGCAAGTATCTTTGAGATTCCAAAAATTCATAAGGATCTATGTCAACCTCCTTTTAGGCTTGTCATTGATTGGAAAAGATCCCAAATCTTTTTTATGGCTAAACTAGTTGATTTTTATCTTAAGGATGGTCTTAATGAATTCAGTTATATTTGTAAGGATTCTTGGGATTTTTTTATCTCATCTAAATAAAGTAGAGGTTACCAGCAACATGTTTTATGTCACTATAGATGTTAAAATCTTATTTTCAGTTATACCATATGATGTGGGTTAGAATGGCTGGAAATACAGTTATCTAAAGTTAACAAATATGAGCAGGGCCATATTAACCTTTTTATTTCTTTAATGGAAGTTATTTTGTTTAACAACTTCATTTTCTTTGAGGATCAATATTTCAGACAGGTAGTTGGTGTTGCCATGGGGTTGACCTGTGTGCCCACCTATGCTAATTATGTTATGTTGCATTGGATATCTGAATTTATTTTCAAAAGCAGATTTATAACATGTATTAGATATTACACCAGAAACCTGGATGATTTTATTTTGGTCTGGACTGGCTCTGAGAAAATGTTAGAAGAATTTTTGAGTTATATTAATAGTACCACTGGATTTCTCCAATTTACTCATACATTTAGTAATGAAAGGATTTCTTATCTTGATGTGGAAATTTTTATTGACACTACGGAAAACAAACTAGGTTCTAGGACTTTTAAAAAGCTTACCTTCTCAAATTCATACCTGGAATATACTAGTTGTCCTTCGGTTTATCAAAAGAGATCTGTAGTCAAAGGTCAGCTAGTGAGAGCGGCCAGGATGGTTTCGCATGAGGCCAATTTTTTAAGTGAAATAGATTTTATGCTTGACATGTTTAAGAAAAGAGGTTATCCTAACACTCTATTAGATAACATTCGTAATGAGGTTATTTTTAAAAGACAAAATGATTTATTTAAGCCAATTTTAAACCAACAAATTGGGGCAAATAACATTAATACTAATGGTGAACATGTTCATTATACGAATAATGAAGGTAATGAGAAAAAGAATGAGAAAGGGTGGTATTCACTTATGACAGTGTTTAACAAAGACAGTTTGTCAGTTGTTAAAGTATTAAATAAAAATCGGAACCTATTTGTTCTTGATTAATCAGTTAAGTAGACATTGGGTGATAAGCCTGTCATAGTTCTTGAAAAAGGACCAGTCCTTCAAGAATAGGACAGAAAATAGTAGGGTAAAAACACATTTTTTAACAACAAACCATTAGGTATTTTTAAATGCGGGATGTGCAAGGAATGTCCTTATATTATCCCGACTGGGGAAAAGTTTAAATTAGGAGATTTGTATTTTATTGCACAAGGGTGCTATAAGTGTCACTTCAAGAATGTGGTCTATTTGGCCAAGTGCTTCCAATGTTCTGCCTTTTATATTGGCAAGACATCTAGGTGCTTGCGTGAAAGGATGTATGAACACTTGTTGGATATCAAAAAAGGAAAACTGACTAATGCCCTGTGCAAACATGTGGGAGATTTTGCAGATCATAGATTTGTTTTTTCTGTTATACAACAGATTATTCCAGATGTACAAGGAAGGATTTTACCTGAGCACTTAAAAGTATGTGAGTCGAAGGGGCAATCATGCCTGAATGCTTTTATTTACCCAGTGTTGAATGACTATGTGAGTATCAACTGTATGCTCAAGCTTAGGCAGATTAAAGGTTAAATTTTAATTGTTCTTTATTATTAGTTAATTATTTTAGCATTGGCTTATTATTCTATTGAATTTGTGGTATATTAATGTGGGGCTTTACAATGATTGGTAGTTCTGAAGAAGTCATCGAGCACAATTGTTGGGACAAAAGCGCTTAACTTTGGATTAAATAAAGTTGTTGTCATTCAGCCTTGGCTGCTTCCTCGAGTTTTCATATTCTGCTTGCTGTTATATTATGTCTAATTTGTTATAATTATTTAAACTGCACACCGTTTTGTTTTATTTTTGAAGGTTGTAAAATTATTGTTCTTAAAATGTTTTGCAATAATTCGGAGCTTTTCTCCATGGGCCTCCACTGAAAATGGCCTTCTATCCAGCCAGACTTTCCTGGTAATCAAATTTCAATAAATAAATAAATAAATGATGGCAATGGAAAACAAAACTGAAGGCACATGGAGTGAAACTGAGTACAGACAAGACAGTTGGTAGCAAATGGCAGAAATCAGAAGAAGCTGAAATTTGAGACAGAATGGGAAAAAGTGGCATAGAGTGTCATTTGTCGTGTGTAACAGAAGAATGCCAAAGAAGCTAAAAAGTAAGGTTTACAAAGCAGTGGTGGTATCAGTCCTTCTCTATGGTACAGAAATGTAGCACAGTTTAGGAAGATGAAGATGATGGTGATGAGACAGGTGGCAGGATGGGTTCCTATTATGTGATCGAAGTTTTACAACTTTGAACATCATATGGTCGAACCAATATGTTGTACATTATAAAACTTTGAATACTAAAAAAAAAAGAAAAAAAGAAAAAACATACCAGGTTGTTTTAAGCAGGGGGCAAGCCCCCCTGCACCCCCACACCCTCCGCTTTTTAAATATACCAGCTCCGAGATCATACTACAGGGTAGTAAAGGGAAATATTCCCTTTCTGCACGGTGCTGCATTATAGTGTGGTCTCAGAGTTGGTATATTTAAAGAGCGGGGGGTGCAGGGGGGCCTGCCCCCCTGCTTAAAACACTCAGGTAAGTTTTTTCTTTTTTCTTTTTTTTTTAACATTTTCAAAGTTTTACAACTTCGAACATATGGGTTTGACCATATGGTGTTCGAAGTTGTAAAACTTCAACAACGTAACAGGAACCCGGTAGGATACACACAGTGGACAGATGAAGAAATGATGACATCAGAGCAGAAAATAATGTAACTCATACTGCACAGATGTCAAAGAGAACAGATTACAGTGCATTGGGCACTTGGGAGGAAAGCAGAAGATGATTTGGTGAACAAGATTTGGGAGAGATAAGAAGAAGCAAGAGAAAACAAGGGTTTGCAGAAAAGAGATGGATGAACTGTGTGTGAGAGAAGACCTGTGACAGTCAGACATGACTGCTGAGGAAGGTAGGAGATTGGCACAGAATTGAGAGAGAAGTGGTGTCAGTTGACATAACACCATGACCTCATGTAGAAAGATGGGAAAATGGGGCTTGATAATGATGTTTAAATGTACTGTGACACTAATGGTGCCATCATTTCAGTAGCTGTAGCATGTGTTAATGAGGCATGCAGAGCACTGACATTAAGTAGGAAAAGGAACTGTAGGTTTAGTGGATCTAGCCACTATGGAAGTTCCATCCTTCTAAAATGATGAATCAGTATAAGATGGGGTTTCCACCTATTTATTTTTTTTCCAGAATATCTGGAAATCAAGCTAATTGTCCAGTAGTCTGGAAAACACTGTACAAACTGCAGGATTCTGTTTCAAAAACAAACAGACTACTGGAGTTTGTTAAATTGGCAGATCTACTATACTTTTCTTCAAAAAAAAAAAAAAAAAAAAAAGAATTGCAAGCCAGCAAAAGAGGACTTTCTTCTTCTCCCGATGTGCCTATGACATCACAGAATGGGCGGGAAGTGGGCATGGAGAGTGGGAGATGGGCCGTGTTAGGGGAGGTGAGAGAGTTGTGGTCTTGGTCTGGTTTCACCCACAATGAAAGGTGGAAACCCTAGTAGAAGACAGGTTCTACAAAAATGTAGAGGTTCTAAATCCCATGTGACTAAAAGCTTCCTTCTATGGGTAACTTTGATTAAAAAAAATCTACCACAAAACATCTGGAGGCAAACTGCAAAAGTGCAGTAAATCAAACTAATAAATAATCTTTGTGAGCCACGATAAAATTTTAGTGACAGTAAAATCGTGAGTATGGGAGAATATGCAGATATTTAACAGAAAACATCATAAGGGCAATATTGAATGGCACACTCTGGAATGGAGATGCTATCGTTGTAACCACTGCAGAATAGTGTTCTGCAGAATCTGATAGAGTTTATCTAACTTTTCTTATGTGCACCCCTCCATTAATTTCCATGAGTTTGTTTAAGGTTTCTAGGAAATTTTGGTCATCAGACCTTAAACCAAACATAGTTTAGGAACAAAAATGTGCTTTATATCAAACTACTGCAAAAGTTAATGAAATGGTTAAATCTGTGTAGAGCAACAATTTATAGTTTTGCAAGCTTTCTTGTCTCTCATTCTGTTAATACTTTGGAGAGTGTCCTTTTTTGGTAGGGGGGGGGGGTCCCATTGTTGTTATTAGCAGATAAAGTTGTCAGCTTTTTTTGAAATCAGAGTGATCTTCATCCTGTAGTGGAATAGCTTACTAATGAATATGAAGACATTAGGATACAAATCGGCACTTCTGATAGAAGGCATGGTTCTTTCCTGGAAATAGTCATATGTTTCCTGCAGATGAGATGGGAGCAGCTACACCAACTGGAAAAGTTTAATTATTATGGGTGGACATACCTACACTCTGACAATGGTAGCTTTGTCTGGTGGCTTTTCTTTGATTTCTTTTAGTTGTGGTTTGACAAAGTTGCATGTACTTTTATTACAACAGGTGATGGTGCATTGCAGTATACGTTTTTGTTTTTTGCATGGTTCTGCAACCATGCAGTTGGTATGTGTACATTAGGAGAGTATGGGGAGCCAAGCCTTCCTCATGGCTGTGTAGGATGGTGGGTGGAGACTGTCCCCTCCAAAACATATTTTGTTTGTATATTTTGGCAGTTTTGAGTACATTTCTTGATATAAAACTTCAGTGTCAGTAAATTTCATGGATGATGTCATGGATGTCTGAGTAATGGAACTGTTGCTCATGAATGAAACTGAATGCAAATGATGAAACAATGGAAACAATGTCTATGATGTCTGTATAATTGAGCTTTTCTCACTGGGTCTCTGCTGAAAAATGCAGTCTGACTATCCTGGTAAACAAATGCCAATAAAGGAATCATAACTCAGTTTTGGATAACTTGATAAAACATAGGGAATATCATGTGGGTCTTGTTCTTGAGACAGAGTGGACATGATTTGAGAGACTGGTCATTTGATAGTCGCAGTGATGGCAGTAATGCAGGAGTGGGACTATGGTGATATCGCTAGTGCCAAGTCATGAGTGTAAGCACACAATTTACTCTACTAACTATGTCCCAATTTATAGCTGTGTTTGTAAGGTTTAGTAGTGGCTGAAAGGATGAAGCCATAGATGCAAACAGAGGAAATGAGGTTCCCATACAGGGATGTCAGCCTCACTATCTGTGACATAAGTGGAAGTGTGGCATTACAGGAAGGAGAAAAGCCACTGTACCTCTGATAAGAGGACCCAGATGACATGATTTCAGAACTTAGTAAGAATTCCCCTGATCACACTCCAGGAGGTGTACCAAGATGGCCTACTAGGTGCAGGTCCCAGGGCAGATCCAAGGTAAGATGGAGAGATGGTAGTTCTTGTATAGGGTGAGTCATACTAGTAGCACAGAAATATGATGTGCCCCATCCAGCTTGGTAACACTGAAGCTTTTCCAGGGCAAATTATTTCGAAAATATATTTATGGATGTATGTATGCATGGATGAATCAATGGATGGATGCTTAGACGGATGGATGGAATACCATTAAATATCACCATGTGAAGTTTTACATTTTAATTACATGAAATAAGGCTCATCATTTACTGGCTAAATCATTAAATGTGAAATTGATTGCAAGTTTAAAGCCACATTTTGAGCACCCATTGCATGATACAGTGCTGGCTCGTTATAGCATTGTATTTTTTTTTACTTTATACACTAGGAAAACCAGATCCACTGAAAAGGCTTTATTAACATAGAATACATTTGCCAGTAATTTGTAATAACACTCCCACTTTGGTGATCCACATAACTGGAAGAAGTAGTGTGTAGTAGTTGAAGTTTGATTGTGCTGCTGTCATCTAGGCACATTATTAGTAGGCCTAGTAGGCTTTGTGAGGAATTTTTTAAACACCTTTGTAGAATTATCACTATAGACAAGGACAAACATCCATTTATATAACAGAAAACAAACCATGTTAACATATTCCTAGTTACAAACATTATATATCACATATATTTTTTGTATAACTATCATCAATCCAACATTACATAAATTGCTCAATTCCTGCATTCCTTTAAATCTTATTCCTCATGCAAAACATTATTCTGTATGTATTGTTCCTACAATTTCCATTTTTTCTATGTAATTTGCTGCTTATTTAAAGATCCCAATTACAGTTCTTTTAACTCTGGTACAATATTCAATACTTCAAATATAGTTGGTTTAGACTATGATTTCTATTTTCTAGTAATAGCTTTTTTGGCAGCCACCAGAATTAAACTTAGCAAGACCTTACTATGTCTAGGTAACTCGAATCTTGTATGAAAGCTGACAAAAATCCTTAGTTACTCCTATTTGCTCACAGTATATTTCTGACATAGTACTGTGTAGGAAATCTTTGAAATCTGCCAACTCAGTACACTTCCAACACATATGTTCCCACTTACCTCTTTTTTTCTCCATCACACTTCCAACATTTGCCATCTACCTGAAGAAAAAATATTTGCAGTCTGCTTGGGATATAAAAATACCTATGCAAACATGCCCAAGCAAAGATGCTAAATCTTCTGGACTTGGTTGCATACCTTGTAGCCATAGATATGTTCTCCCATTGTTTCCTTGTGAATTGCTTATCCAGTCTATCGTCCCAATCTAGTCTAACTTCCTCTGATTGACTCCTGCAGTTATTGTGCAATATTTTATTTGTCCTACTAATTATCACTATTGTAGCAGCAGCTTGAGTTCTAAAGAGTTCTAGATTCTACTAAAAAGTTAGAGCTTTCACTTAGGATAGCCCCATCTCCGTCTCTTTGCCTGTAGTCTGCAATCAATTCCTGATAGGGGTGGCAGTCTCTAGCTCGCAGTCCAAATGTCTACTTGTCCTCTTCCCTGTCTATTACCTTTCCCTCTCTAGTTACTTGTTCCCAGTACATTTGTTTTTTTGCCAGTTTTCTCCAATAAATTTCAGGTTCCCTCTTGCCTATTTTCTGTATCCCTAATTGCAGTTGTCTCTACTGGCAAAATCTCATTTCTCCATTCTCATATTGGCTTAGTTTTTAAAATGCTTTCTGCTACTTTATAAATACAGTATTCTGTATGGCTGTTGTCATTCTCCTTAAGGATCTGCATCCGAAATCCCACTCTTTCCTTATTTCTTGAATTTCTCCCCTGTTTCATTACCAGCCCTTTCCACTTTGAAATACAATATTCTGCTTGTGTTATATATGTGAGCCTTAACTGTGAAGCCCAAAAATGTCCCTTTAAATCAGGTAATCTGAAACCATCTTTTGGAAATATCAGTTTATCTCACTTGACCCTTGCCCTCTTCCACTTTCAGATAAATTCCTTCAACTCTTTATTAATTATTATCCACAACTTCTCCTCTGTTTGATAAAAATATGCCTGACCTGTATATAAAACTAACAAGACTAAAAACATTTTTCACTTCTTTTATCTTGCTGTCCATATCTATAAACAAGAGATTGCAGTTTCTCAGTTTTTGCATTATATTTTGTTTAGTCTCTTCCTACATACCCTTAGCTACCATAACATAATCCTTTTTAATACATACTCCTAAATACTTAATTTTATCGTGTCCTCATAAATATGGATATTGCTGGACAAATTCTTGTGTGGATATATAATTTACAGCTATAGCCTTTGTTTTGTCTTGATTAATTTTACATCCTGAAAATATCCAAAACTCTTTCAAGATGTTCTACAACACTGAGATGTCTTATAAAGCAGAAAACAAAGGGAACAGAGGACACTTCTGCCTGGTTCCACTCTTCAGATACAACTTGTCAGAGAGGAGCTGTCCCATTTTAAGTTTTGCCTCTGATCCTTTATATATCCTCCTAATGACCTTATTATTTTATCAGGGAATGCAAATGCTTCAATTGCCCTGCTCATAAAATACAAGCTTACTTTGTCAAACACTTTCTTTGCATAAAGACCCAACAACAACAGTGGCATTTTCTTACATTCTGCTTCTCTCTGGATCATCATTGTTCTATTAATGCTGTCAAATATTTACCTCCCCTCTACAAAACTACATTGATCCATATCCATTTCTATCAATTTTGAAAACAACTTTGTCATTCTTTTTAGCTATTATGGACATAAGCACTTTATAATCATGGTTTAAAATTGAAATGGGGCTATATGAAGCAAGGTCTGATGATGGGTCTTTACTATCTTTTGGTATTAGAGCCACCACAGCTGTCTTCAATGATGTTGGTACTCCTCACCCCTTTTAAAATAATGTTGAACAAAACCTTCCAGATTTGTATCACTTTCTTCCCTCTTAGATTCCAAACGTCCAAAGGAATACCATCTATTCCTGGAGAATTTCCTGCAGATTGATTGCACATCACTGTTTTTATTTCATCTCTTCCTATTTTAACTGTTAATTGCTGAGTCACATCTACCTCTATTTTTGGCATACTTAAGTCTTCCATAAACATTTCCAAAAATGCTCCTTCTTGATTTCCACATTTTTCTGCTTTATAAAATGTTCATAACATTTCTGAAATATCTCTTGTACCTCTACATGATCTCTTGTTCTTTTTCTTGTTATAGGCTCCCTAAGTTTGGCAACAACCCTTTCTACTTTTTATTTCTAAGTCATTGTGCTAAATGTTTGTCTGCTCTGGAGTTATTAAAAATAGTTGCTTAACATCAATCTTTTTAAACTCATGCATATTATTCAGATATTCTCATATTTTCTCTTCAGCACTCTACAATTACACCTCTTCTTTTTCTGTAAGATTCCCCTTATTCTGCAATGTTTTAACTTTTGTTAGCCCCTCTAAATAACATTATGTTATTTCTCAACCATATCTCCTTTTCTTTTATTTTTCCTATATTTTGAAATCCCACTTTCATTTTATTCCACTCCCTAGCTATAACTTCCAAGGAAATGTCTATTTTCACTATTAATTCTCAAATAATTTGCACTACTCATTGCTTACATTATTCTCTTTTTAATGGGTGGGTGGGGAAATACCAAAGTCTCATTATTACTTCATTACCCTGCATTTTTATCTTAGTTATTGGTGCATGATCTGAAATAGTTATTGGATGTGTGTTGAATCTTTCAATTAAATCCATACACTCCTGTGAAATAGCATTTCTTCCTCATCTAGCTCTCTTTTTGTACTTTGGAGAATACTTTTTAAATTCTCTGTGAGTTGCTACTATGGAATTCATATTTTTCATGCCAAATTCTCATAAGTGTTTTCAGAAATCTCCCCTCCCTTCTAGGTCCCCCAGATACACTCTCATTGTTGGAAATCAAATTCCAGTCCCTACCTATAAGTAATATTCCCTGCTGAAAGCTGATTAGTTCTCCCAAATTTTACATAAGTTTCATAATAGCAGTTTTAGGTGTAATATAAATACATGCAGGCATAATCTTCCTTACTTGCCAGGAACCCCTTACTACCACAAATCTACCATTATTATCTTGTTTCCCTCTTCTATCACTATTGCTGCTCCTCTAGCATTTAGTATAAATACTCACCTTTTCCTTTGTCTCTGATACTCTGTTGAATATTCCTCCTGAAAATCTTTTCTTGATAGTTACATGCTCACTTTTTTTCCAAATGTGTTTCCTGTAACATTACTATTTGCACTCTGTACTTCTTAATATAATTCAATACTCTTTCCTTTTGTCTATACCTGTGAGACCATTCATGGTCAAAAGTAAGATGGGTAGTGTAGTTAGTATGATAAGAACTTTTTTTAAATGTCTATTTCCAATGTTTATTTTACACACACCCACAAATGTTTGTCAGGTTGGTCTATTATATAGTTGTTTCTTACCATCTCCATTTCAACCTATGTCACATTTTTATAAGACTTTTTGTTTTAATGAAAACCATGAAAAAATGCACTCCCAGAATACCTTCATAACATATTTACTTAAAAGAGACACATAAAACGGTGTATATCTACAAGCAATGAAGTTTAACCCTCCAGATAGGAACAGTTGTCACAAATTGATGGCTGTGCACACAAGCATTACAGCCTGTGCTCCTACTTACACTAATTGTTGTGTGTTCTTGTCTTATCTTTATTACCCTCCCAGAAGTGAAACACTGCTTGTACATTTTAAGACAACATTAACTTTCAGCATTAAAAAAGTACTCTGGCTTTTACTACCTGCTTCTGTGATCAGCTTGTCTCTATGGAAACATGAGAACAAAATGTACAGCTGCCCTCAGCTGCAGACTTCACAACTCATGCTGAATATTTACTTGTTAAAGGAAAAATTTGCATTACATGCAGTGTTCTTTTATTTACTAGCTTACATAAAAAATGACATTAGATTATGTCAAGGGCCTTAATCCAGCCATTCACCTACGTAAAAGTAAAATAAAACATATTAACTCTTTATATGTTATAATCTGTGCATTTGTACATCCCATCACACCCCTAACAGCCCACAATTATATAGCATATTAACTTAAACATGCTTTTATCCAGTTTTTCTTCTCTTTTTACATTATAATGCCTATATTCTTTAAAACTAATAAAATGAAGAAAGGCACTTGTTTATTTTAGTATCGTCATCACATACAGCAATAATTGAAAATGCTTGAGAGACAGAGAAAGATCATGAAATGTTTTATACAGATACTCTTAAGAACAAAAATTGTTATACTTACAGTTATCTTTTAGTGTCCTTTCCAACATTAATGAAATAAAGTGGAGTATATGCTATTCAGTCCTCCACAAGTTTAACAAAAGTCCAATCTTTCTAACTTTTCTTGTAAAGACATATTGTACAATGTGTTTGATGGTTTATAATCTCATATTTATTCACTAATGTCTGTGTTGTTGGTCTTCTTGTTTATCTCCAGCTCCCAACCCCAGACTCTGATTCTTCAAGTCAACTACTGTGCTTTTTTCTGTCCTCGAGCATTTTCCTTTGGGACATTGGAAAAGGTTTCACTGGCAAAGTCTCTCTATGAGCTTTATCAGAATAATGAGAAGAAAAGTCCTCTTCTTTTTGATGGCTCACTCTTTGCTGGACACATTTTTGTATTTCCTTCTTATCCTGTTCTATATCAAAAAATTACTTTGATCATCCAGGAAAAATATTTTGAAGGAAACTGGATACAGCAGTTTGAATCTCACATCTGCCTCCTGACATTTCCTGACTGATGAGATAAATTTGCTTCTGTTCTGCCTGGCGTACACTCAGTGGTGGCTGGTGACTTCAAATTAAAGGGGGGCTGCAGGAGACAGCTGAATGGGTGGGGCCAATGGGAAGGATGGTGTCAACTAGAAAGGGGTGGAGGTATGCTCAAAACCCCAACAACTGGAACTTTAATTAAATATGCTGCCCTCAGTGCCAAACTGTCATTACAAGAGTCCAATCAAGACAAAGTGAAGTGTAGAAGAAAAAATATTTTAATGCATGGCTACATGACAGCTTACTTAATATCTAGATGGAAACAAAACGGTTGTGAGGCATGAAAAAATAAATAACTTTTTAAATACATTACTGGAATGCCAGTCAAAATCAAGTATAACAAAAAAAAAAAACAAGCTTCTCCTTGCACTGCAGTTGTAATTATAATTTATATTCAGCTTTATACAAGTACCAAGTAACATGCAGAAAGTAGCAATCTCTGTGATATCTCCACTTGTAAAAATGTTTCTTATCCAAAAAGACCTCCTGCCTGACAACAACTATCTACTTGTTTCATGGGGAAAACATGATCAAAGTAAAAAATGAACAGCAAACAAGAAACAAGCTCAAGATAAATTGCTTAAAGGATTACTGCACAGGTTATGGACCACACATGATAGATTGGCATTCTGTTTAGTTACGGGTAAAGCCTGCAAAGATGACTGCAAATCTTCAACAAATGTAATGAGTTTCTGAAAATACTGTATACCTGTCCTTTATTACAAATACTGTCATATGCATTTCAATACCTAAGACTTGTACATTATCTAATTATGTAAATATTCTCTGCATGGCAAAAACAAAAAGGCTTTCGGTGTTGGTAATTCTTTAACAGTATGCTTATTAAAGGTTACTTGCATCTTACAATCTCAGATAAGCTTACCTGATGGTCATTAAAGCATTGCTATTTAAACACTGAGCAACAGGGCACTGCGACAGCATGCATTTTCTGAATAATAAGAATCATAATTCAAGAGTATAAAAATATGACAGAAAACCAGAACATTCTGCAAAATCAAGGACAGATGAAAAGCCACTGCCGTACTTCTGTCTGTCTTGGATGGGGGAATATTCAGAACATTTCCATCATAAAAGTCTACTCAAACTTTTACAGTACACCAGTATCAGTAAATTTGCACAATCTCTGAAGAAGTAAAAGTCATCTAAATAATTCCACATTAAAGAGATCTGTAACTAATGAAGAGGTTGCTGCTAGCAAACAACTTTATATGTCATTGTTTCATCTACAAATAAAGTGCCTGCTGCCCTTGAGGAACAAATTGCCTCTATTACATTAAAAAATGATAAGCTAGTAATACTCTAATAGGGAATGGATGGCAAACTGATAACAGGTTCATAGTTACTAGGTATCTTCACTAGAAAGGACTGCAGCATCCACCCCCTTTACAACACAGTACAGTATCAGCAATGCATCTCCATACTGTAGGAGTAAAGCCCACAACTTTCTGCATCAAAAGCAAGTACACTACTTGTGCTATTAACAATACAAGCAGACTCAGCATAAGCAACACTAAACTTCTGTTCCTGGCAGCTCTCAGCTCCTTGTAAAATCTACTTGACACTCAGCTGTATCTCTGAACTTTGCAGCACAAGAAATCGGCAAAAGCCAAAATTTATTGGGGGGGGGGCACAAAATCCCAAAAACCAGGGACACATTTTAAACATTGATTGTATAATGTTGGAAAGTTTCTAGAATAAAATGCTGTGATACCACCATACATTTTACTGCCAATTCTTGAACCCAGGACCCTGTGCAAAACAGTCAAATCAACATACCACTATGCCAAATCAGCTGTTTTGTGAAAGAGAGGAAGCCTGGAACTGAAATGGCTGCCATTTAGTGAATTCAGTTCTCACCATAGCTCTCAACCTCTCAGCAAAAAACACCTGGGCAAAGCCAGTAATGGTGGAATACAGCCCCCAAGCATATTCAGTGAATTCATTTCTCACCATAGCTCTCAATCTTAGCACAAAAACCTGGATGAAGCCAATAATGGGGGAATACAGTCCCAAAAATAGGGACAACTTTCAAATATCCATCTTATAAACTTAGAAAATTGCTAGAATAAAAGATTTTGTGTTACCATGCACTTTCTAAAGAATATGAAGTCTGAAATTCAAATGCCTGTCATTTTTATTTATTTAACATTTGTTAACCAGGAAAGTCTGACTTGCAACAAAAGCCAATTTTCAGCAGAGGCCCAGGGAGAAACAGTCCAGACACATGTCTTTGTAAGATGGGAGGACACCAGAGCAAACCCACACAAACACAGGGAGGACATGCATACTCCACACAGAAGGCATCCCAGCCAAGAATCAAACCAGAGAACCTGTAGCTGTTAGGCAACAATGCTACTACTGCACCAGTGCACCATCATCTATGTAAGACAACAAAAATACAGAAACCACAGATTTTATGAGGAACAGAACACAACAAGTATGAGGCAAAAATCTCCAATTTTTTTATAAATGGTGGTGGGTAGGGAATTTAGGCTCTTGTTACCTGCACCCAAGGTACAGGGTTCAAGCCTGACTACCCACCACCAACCATGTATCCTAAGTTCACTCTAGCTACCAGTATATAGCAACTGGGGCATAACACACACACACACACACACACACACACACACACACACACACACACACACACACACACACACACACACACACACACACACACACACACACACACACACCATCTGTTTCAATTCCCGAGTCCATCTGCAGCAGCGCAAGATGCATGTTGCTGTGAAGTGACAGACTAATTTTACAGTGGGCATTACCTAAACATTAACACCCTTACGGGACAACATTTATTCTCCAGTCAGAATGGTGATGTACAGGACACCCATTCTCTAACAACAAGTATGGCACTGGATGAATCAAAATATATCACAGATGTTGCTGAATTTTGCATATGATTTTGTTTCATTCATAAACCTAATGCGTCAAAGTGTGTCTGGCATTAATTAGCATCCATGAAAGAGCTCAAGATTTATCATTTTTAATGTCTTTGTTAATTCTTTATGAATAATAAGCACTGCTGTTGAAAAGAAATACTGCTAATGGTTTCCCATCAATGATGGGAAAACACCTTGGATTTCTGGTATTGATAAAGAAGAGTGTACCAAAGTCATTCAGTGTGGCCTAAATAGATTACCTAGAGTTTTTCTGTGCTAAGATGCAGAAAGATAATCTAACGAGGCAAAAATTATGAATTGTGTTTATGTAAAACTTCTGAATCATCTTCAGATTGATGAACTGTTCAAGAATATGATTCAAAATATGGATATCTAGTCATGTAAATTATATAAATTGGTTAATTATCAGTAACATTCTTTGCAGCTTCCTTAAATGTTTACCCTTTTTCAAGGATCTTTAAGCTCAGAATTTTTACTGTGCATGCTAAACTGAATGACAAAGCATGGTTGCTTGATAAATCTGTTGTAATAGACATCAAATGCCTTCTATCCCCTTTGTGAAGAAATTACTGTTTGCCTAAACTAGTGCCCACAGTCATCTTTCATGTTAAAATCACAGCATACCTCCAGTCAGCTTAATTTTACACACTTTTCCAGATTATGTGAGACATTTTTCAGTGCTCCACTAAAACATACCAATAATACAATCTGTCAGCAGACATTGAAATTTTGCAGGCTTTAAAAAAGATTTCTGAAAACTCTTGCAATTCTTACATAAAACTTGAATTTTTATGTTTTACTACTTTCACTTCAGTTTGAATTTCACATGGTAAAGAAGCGCATAAAACAAAATTTGCAGTGACTCAGTAACAGACATCTAAGTGACAAATTGTCATAATGTTGTACATCCCCATTATCTAACCTGAAGAAGTTGGTAGACTGTAGTCAATGCATGGTTAAACACTGATTAAATGTAGTGTAACTTACTGATACTTGCCAGCAGTCAAAAAATGAGATCTGTTTATATACTCTAGCTGTATGCAGTTAGGAGAATGGTCGGTGATAGCATAACACAAGTAAAAGCAGCACTGAGTACCTTTACCTTGTCCTTCTTAATCCCTTGATGACTGCAGCTGCTCGTAAGCAAGCCAGCGAGCAAGGCAAAAGGAAAACAACTCAAGCCAAAAAAAAACAAAGTTGTTAACTTTACTTTCACCAATGCACTATCCTCTGTATTTGTAACACACAAGTAAAGACAGATAAGTACTGTCTGTGCTACTGTGCTTAGTGCTACTGACTGTTTCTCGCTCTCTTTTTTGAGAAGACAGTGAGAACCAATCAGTAGCAATGCAGACGTCCATGTCACGTACGTGCCTGCAGACGTGGCAGTCCGCATCCCCTTCTAATTTACTGTGTGGTTACACTGCATAGACTTCTGGGCATCACACCGATGCCTTCCCTTTAATCCAGACTGCTTTTACAGCAGTCCAGATTTCCAGTCCAGATGTTACAAAAAAAAAATAATAATAAAAAAAAAATCCTGGAACTGGACGAGCATGCGTAGTTCGAGTTCCGGGACTTTGCGGACTCGCTTAGGATTAGGAAGATATTCACAACATGATTCATATGAAACAAAATATATTTAAATACATATTTTTATTTTTTTATAATGTGAAATGTCTATTTTTGCTGGGAGGGCTGCAGTCCTGCAGTACGATGGCATGAGCCACCCCTGTGTACACTGGGTAATCATTTTCCACAAATACACTACTGTCTCCAATTTGTAGTACTTTGCCCCTCTGCTATAATTTTGACAGAATCAACTCTTTCTGTTGGTACATCTGCATCTTTTACTAATACAGGCCTTCACTGCTTTCTCATGGCCAGGTGGAACCTATACATGGTGTGCCATTTCAATTAACAAATCCTGCTTTGGAATACCAGTGCAGTTGCTTATTTGTACTGTCATAAAATGAATACAGTCTGTTCCTTCCAGTTTCTCTGGTATATCAAAAAATCTCAGGTTTTCCCTGCATGCTCGGTCCTCTAACTCTACCATTTTTAAACAACTTTTCTTCAGCAGTCTAATACTCAGCCAGTCTTTCTTCATTTTGATCTCTGATTTTTGCAGTATTATCAGTTCAGCTGAATAGCTGTAAAAAGCTTCTTCCATTTTCTAGCCTGTTGTTATTGAATTGATCTACTCCTTCAATATTTAATTTATTTTAATCAGCTGTGAGCACATTTTATTTATTTTTTCCTCTTGGTTACTGGACTGGTTTTGCTGAACAGCTGCAGGATTCTTCCCAGTCAGGTTTTCTCTTCACCTTTTCTAGCTGATTTCCTTTCAGGCTCTCTAGGTTTCTTCTTGTTGGCATCCAGGCAGTGTACTTACCAGCCAGTAACCAAATTTACTAAAACCATTAGAGTTACTGGCCCTTATCTCTCAGTTTCTTTTTTCATACTGGGGGAGCTGTAATTAAGCTGTTGATTACTGTGCAGCCATCTTGGAAGTTGCTTTGTAAGTAATTTTATTCATACATCAGCATATATAGATTTGGTGTTAGGGGTGTTATATAACTGTGTATGTGTGCAGTTAGCACTAACAACCTATGTATGTGTGGGACATGAACGGTTTGTCTCTGATTCAAATATGTATGTACATCTCTCATGATGATCCTGTGTCTGGTAACAATAAGGGGCTGTCAATGAGCCAAAGGAAGTTCCTATACTACTTCACTGTGCGCAATGCAAGCAGGCTGACAACAGAAGTAGCATAAGCAGACTGTGGTCCCATGGAGTCTGGAATTCAGATGTGGGGAATAAGTGCATTAGGTGACAGGTAAAATACTGTCTTCAGTACAGCAAGGTAATTCAGATTCTTAGCTTACAGAGAAAGATAAAACAATGCCAGTTTGGTATAATATGAAAATGTGGCATAATCCTAACAAGAACAGTCAACAAGTAGTCAACATGTTATCAGTACTGCATGGGGAAAACCAACTCAGTACTATATGAAAAGAATGTTCACAAGTTGTAGACTTGGATGCTATAAGACCTATAACGTACTACAGACTTCAGCTCCATTAAAAGTTACACCTCATAACAAAACTATGCAAGTATTATGTTGCAGGCACAACTTGGGTTACATGAGCAAGTGTTATGACTTAACAGCTCAGTATGGTTGTTAAAGTAGTTTGGATGCTACAAAGAACACATAGGCAGGGGTGCCACAGCTGACTGTGCAGGGTTGCAAGCTGCTGCTCTAAGTGTAGCAGTTTAAAGGCCAGGGTTTTGTTATGTCCTGCTAAAAATGCTCCAAAAATTCTTTCAAAAGACAATTGCCTGGTTTTGGCATGATCACAAAGGGGTCAAATCCAGCAAATTCATCAGCTCAGATGCATAGTTCAGCTCTGGTTATCTAGTGCAAAGACACTGTGCACTGCAAAAATAAAAGCCAACAGAAAGCAACTAGCAGCCAATCAAACTAGTCTTCTCCCTCCCATTTCCTAAAAAACCCACTACATCTTCATCATCCTTCTGAGAGACAAATCTTTTGATTCACTCCTGCTTATCTGCAACAAAACCTTTAGCTATGGTCAAATTCCCTTCGGAAGGTAAACACAAACAATTCAAATATTATTGTACCACTTTCAGTTTTTCTGATTTCATAAACATAAATCTCTTATCTTATTTTAACATTTTCTTACAATAGTCTGTATTATTCTTGGCCAAAGCAAAAAAGGGGAAAATTCCTCCATTTACCAAACAACTGATACATGCTTGCCTCCTATATCATTGAATCATTGTTTTTTTTATTTTCAGAGAAGAGTAATTTATAATAGACAGTGGCAAAATCTTTCCTTTAATTCCACTATTATTTCTGTATGGTTACAACTGGCCATACTTCTTTCTATCAGTTTGCTTGTCCACCTGCATCCCCCTAGCATATTCACATCTAGCTTTTCATTCAAACACTTCTACCAAGAACCCCACAAGTAATATCAGGCTAGAAGAAATGCATGTTCTTTCTATAATTTCTCCATATAATGATGGATTGGCTCTTTAAACATCATGGCACCATTAACCTTGGATTGGCCATTACCAACTATATCCCTACCACTGTCATCAGAAATATAGACTAGCATGGCCATTTGATGAGATAATTCAGTCTACAAAATAACAACTGTCATACCAACCTTCTTATTGCCAAACATGAAGTTAATTTAGGTACCCAGCCTCCCTCTAAAACATACATGTCCTTTCTTTATTATGATTGTGAACATTCACCCTAACGTATATGTTATCCAAGCTGAGGATTTACATCCTGCATTGACAAGAATTTACATCATGCATCCTTCAATCTTTTTGCTTTTATTCACCATCAAATTACAGTTAAAGTCTCATTTCCATAGCAACTTACTAAAGTGCAAAATGACACACTTGATGCAATAATTCATGCTTCCCTTTAGGGTTACTAGATATAAATTGCCAAAAATTCTCAACTTGTCAATCCAATTTGCAAATCAACCTACAAAGCCCAGGGACAAATATCCAAAAGATTAACAACCTACAAAAATATTTTTGATGTCAGACAACAGCAATACCAGTGCCTTCCTCACCCCAGATGAATGTCCTTCATTCCAAATAACATCCCAGCTTTCAACTTTTCATTTATTTAAATGTGCATAATGTCTTAGATCAAGCAATCCTCAACATGCTACCTCTGTGCCTATTTCAATAATGTCCATTTCTCAACAACCTTAGAAGAATTATTAGCAATGAAAGCTAAGGCTTTTAGTATGAAAAATGAAGTTTAAAGACATTCTTTTGAATTTCCTTTTGTTTTCACTTCACTTATTCTCCCTGCAATAATATTAGTGACTTCATTATCTGAAGAAGGATCGGATCTGCTGTCCGTACAAGTGTTTATTTCAGCTTACCAGTCCTTAGGGTGAGTAGGTTCCTCATCCATTTCTATTGTAGAATCATTATAGCTTCCTTCCACCATATTTTGGACCATTTGATTTGACTCTACCTTTTCCCCCGTATCTATAATCTCCTTAGCATAAAGACAAACTGGTGCCCTGTCATAATCCTGTACAAATTGCATCAACAATCAATCCAAAAATGCCTATATTGTTTGCAAAATGTACATTTTCTGCATGCCTAATTAGTATGACCCACACCCCCATAATCATCACTCACCTTCTGTCTAGCACATCTAGGGGGGCAGCAGTTTCCCTGGGCCAATATCTATTAGCTATATGCTCCAACATTCTAGTAGAGTCGACACCTGTCAGAAAAGTTTCCTGACAGTCAGGAA
Organism: Protopterus annectens; assembly: GCF_019279795.1. NCBI lineage: Eukaryota > Metazoa > Chordata > Ceratodontiformes > Protopteridae > Protopterus > Protopterus annectens. The sequence continues at coordinate 232,992,526 of NC_056751.1, read as the reverse complement.
ATCAGTTTCTCTGTCAGAAAATCAGAAAACCTGGTTCTCTGTCAGGAAATACAGTTATGATGAATACTTGAAGTGTATTTTGAATCATTTTGACAGTTAACACATTTTAAAAGTATGTTTCCTAAAATTTGTACTGTTTCACTTGGACTTCCAATCTATATTCAAATTCTGGCAAAAAAAAATCATTGCTGTGGCTTACTTGTGTGTGTGTGTGTGTGTGTGTGTGTGTGTGTGTGTGTGTGTGTGTGTGTGTGTGTGTGTGTTGTGGGGTGCGGTTGAAGTGTGTAAAAGTTTATACAAGAGCAACAAGTTGGCCATGAGTTCTTCCCCTTTGCATCCCTGTCAAACATCAGCACATCACACAATAAGTATCACTTTTTGCTAGTCTGATATATGTGAAAGGAATACATCATTGTTGCAGTGGCCCAGTGAATAGTGTTGCCATGTTCACAGCTCATGTCTCCCTGTCATGAGCTCTTGACTGTGGCTCCATGTATGTGGAGTCTGCATGTCCTCCTTATCTGTGTGTGAATTTTATTCAGGTGATCTCATTTTTCCAACACCCCAAAGACATGCCATAGGTGAATTGATATTCTTTAAATCTGTGTAGAAAGCAGAGTGTGTGTGTGTCCATTTAGTGATTGATTTTGCTTACCAGAGGCAGTGTGTGTTTGTGTGTGTGTGTGTGTGTGTGTGTGTGTGTGTGTGTGTGTGTGTGTGGGTGTGTCCATTTAGTGATTGATTTGGATTGCCAGAGGCAGTGTGTGTGTGTGTGTGTGTGTGTGTGTATGTGTGTATGTGTGTGTGTGTGTGTGTGTGTGTGTGTGTGTGTGTGTGTGTGTGTGTGTGTGTGTGTGTGTGTGTGTGTGTGCGCGCGTGTAAAAAAATTGATTTGTGCCAACATAAATCCCTGAGTAGTGAAAACAAATAAGGCATGAAGTGCATTGCAGAATATCTAGAACATCAGTGCTTCTGGAAGCCATCATTCCCAGCTGTATAAGTGGCTTAATACAGTCATTAAAAGTGGGTTCATTCTAGTCTAAGACTGACTCCACTCAAAGGTGGTCACAGAGATTGCTATAGTTTATGTGGAGACTGGGGATACTGCGGTCAGAATATTTTCCCCACAGTCAAATTTCAGAGGTGTATACAGAAGTTAACTATAGCTTGTGGGTTCAATGTGGACTGTGTGGTCATATTTCATTATCTTTACTCAAAACCACACTTCAGTGGTGCACACAGAATGTCACTATAGCTTGTCTAGGGATAGTGAACTGTGTAGGAGCAGCAAGCTGGAATAAATTACTGTGAGTGATATGTTTTCACTTTCTTCACAATTTAAGTCAGATGAATATACAGGTGGATATCTTCTGGGGGTAGGGGAAAGGAGGTATGCTGCACATGTACAGCTGACAGCAACAGGTAGAAATGTATTATCGTGTTTTATTTTTTCTTTTATGTTTATCCTCCTTTAACTTCAGAGGGGTACATAGATGTTTTTCTTTTGGGGGTTAGGTCTGAAAAGACATGCTGTGCAGATGTATGACAGTAGCAACTTGAAATATATGACTAGATTCATTTTTCTTTTCACTTTCATCCAATTTAACAGCATATGGGCACACTAAAAATCATTATCTTTCTTGGGGGTGGGGGTGGCATTGTATTCTCAGCTTATTGCCACAGAACACTCTCACAAGCATTGCATTCTCAGCTTATTGCCACAGAACACTCTCACAAGCATTGCATTCTCAGCTTATTGCCACAGAACACTTTGCCTAGGGATCCATACCTGGTGTTTCTGGGTGTGGTTACACTGAGTAAGGGGTTATATTTTAATTATGCATGGGGTGTGGCTTATTTGTCTGGAAATGGAAAGATCCAAAGGAGGCAACCCCACATTCTAGTATATTCCTTCAATAATACAAAACGTTGTCAGTCTTTCCCCACTGCCCTTTCTTTTCTTTTCTTACTGTTGATTTGTCCCCAATGCCTACAATCATCACTTTCTTCCCAACCAATTGACCCATTCATTCCCCATCACATGGATGAGAACTGACCAGGAAAGGCCATCATTCAGGCAGCCATCAGAAATAGTTTGGCATCTGTTCTTGTAGGTCTTAACCCTTGTGCACACTCAGCCAAGCACAGAGGAAGGTTATACAGTATATCACAAAAGGAAGCTATCATTTTCATTAGCAAAAGTATTTCATAAAAAGCTGACTTATCCTACTTCTGTACGGATGCAATGTAAATTGCATACTAAAAAGTCAGACCAGGGTGATAAGGTCTTTTTTCAGCAAATGCATGCAATAAACCATTTAGTGCTTTCTCATTCTCAATATAAATATCATAATGTTTTTCTAGAACAAAAAAGTGCTATTACATTCAAAATAGATACACCTAGCCCCCAGCTCCATGGTGCTGGGAGATAAAGTCCTCACTGTGACCCAGACAACCAGAGGCCAATTAGCTGTTTGAGAAGCTGAAAGAGCTGAGGAAGGGTGGATGAGAGATGCATGATTTACACTGGTGCACTCGCCTCGGAAGCAGGGTTCTGGTGTCTTCTCCCCTGTAGTGACCTGGTATTCCTGAAACCTCATCAAACTCTAAAAAAACTGAGTACATCACTCACATGTCCCTGTCTGAGTCTGTCTAGTAAATTAGCAAACCATCAGCATAAAGGGCTAACTTAAAGTATCCTTTCCCACCTTTAGACTTGTATATGAAACCCTCTCAGAAGCTCTGGAAATGGCTTCATGTGAATGGCGAAAAGCAGTGAAGGAAACACACTCCCCTGCCTTTTGATTCTATGAATATAAAAAGCAGTGACAGCTTATTACATATTTTAATTTGCACTTGAGTGCCATTATGGAAAGATACAAACATTCAGTTAAAATCTCCATATGATTTATCTCATAATAAAGCAAACAAGTCCACCCTATCAAATGTTTTCTCGCCATTAACTCTTACAAGGATTTAACTTTGAAATGTTAACTCTGCAGTTTCATTTACCTTCATTGTTTAATCAGCTCATATAATGTACTTCATTCTTTCTCAAATCATTACTGATACACTTCTATAAACTTTGCCATAAAGATAGCTATAAATTAGTACAAATGTTATAATCATGGTTTAAAACAGAGATTGAAAAATATTATTCTGATTGTGAGGGATCTTACCCTTGCTTCCAAACAACTGTTATACTGTATTCTTTCCACAACAGGGAGACCTTTGCCTCCTCTAGTGATTTAGTGTATAATTCTACCAGTGCCATGACTGGTTTTATTTTTTAAGCAAGAAACATCTGTGCTGAATTATTACTTATGACATAGGCAATCATACATTTATATAAAGGAAAACAAACCATATTGATATATTTTCAGTTGCAAACAGTATACATCACATATAATCTTACCTATAATCTTCTATACAGTCATTGTCAGTTAGACATTCCATACCTTGTTCAATTCCTGCTTTCCCTTAAAGCTCATTTCTCCTACAAAGCATTATTTTGCATGTATTGTTCCCACAATTCCCATTTTTTCTATGTAATTTGCTACAGTCCTTTCCTAAAAATCCTGCTTCCAGTTCTTTTATCTCTGTTACTATATTCACTACTTCTAGTACTGTTGGCTTAGACTTTGATTCCCATTTTCTAGTAATTGCTTTTTGGCAGCCACCAGAATTAAACTCAGTGAGGCCTTACTATGTCTAGGCAATTATGATTCTGTATCACAACTCAAAAAAAAAACAGTTCCTTAGTTACACAAGTTTGTTCACCTGGTATTTTTTTCAGGGTAGCCTGCAGGGAATTATTAAAGTCTGCCAACTCATTACACTCCCAAAAATATATTCCCAGTTATCTCTTTCTTCTCCATCACACATCCAACCTTTGCAATCTCCCTTCTTCTCCATCACACAGCCAACCTTTGCAATCTCCCTGAGGAAAAATTCTTCATAGTCTGCTTGTGGTATAAAAATACTTATGCAAACACCTCCAAGCAAAGATCCTAAATCTTCTAGACCTTGTTGCATATTTAGGAGCCATCCATATATCCTCCCATTGTTTCTTTGTGAATTGCATATCTAATCTGTCTTCCTAATCCTTTCTAACCTCCTCTGATTGATTTTGATAGCTATCATGCAATATTTTATATGATGTACTAATTATCCCTTTTTTAAACAGCAGCTTCTGATCAAGAGTCTACTAAATCTCTACCAGTGTTGGTCTTTCACTTAGAATTCCAATAATTCTTTCTCTTTGCATATGCTCTAACATCAGTCCTTGATATGGAAGGCAATCTCTATCTTGCAGTCCAAATGAATTCTTGTCTTCTTCCCTGTCTTCTACCTTTCTCTCTCTAATGATTTGCTTCCAGTACCTTGGCTCCTTTGCTAGTTTTTCCCACTAAATTCCAGCCCCCTCTTGCCTATTTTCTGTACCCGTAATTACAGTCATCCCTATTGGCAGAATCTCTTTTCTCCATTCCCATGTTGGCTTAGTTCTTAGAATACTTTCTGTTACTTTATGAATGTAATATTCTGAATGGTTACTTTTATTCTTCTTACGGAGCTGCATCCAGAATCCCAGTCTCTCCTTATTTCGTTAGCTTCTCCCCTGTTTCATTATCATCCCTTTCCATTTTGGATTATAGCTTTCTACTTGTTTCTGATTCTATTATGTATAGGAATCTTAACTGTGTATCTCTGAAATATCCCTTCAAATCAGGTTGTTCTGTTGCAAGGATCAGCTTATCCCACTTGACTCTTGCTCTCTTCTCCTCCCAGATAAAATCCGTCAACTCTTTATTAATTGGATGGTGCAGTGGTGCAGCGGTAGTGTTGTCACCTCACAGCAAGAGGTTCTCTGGTTTGATTCTTAGCTCGGGTGCCTTCTGTGTGGAGTCTGCATGTCCTCCCTGCATTCATGTGGGTTTCCTCCCACATTCAAAGACATGCATCTGGAGCATTTCTCCCCGGGCCTCCGTTGAAAATTGGCTACGTTCCAAGTCGGACTTTCCCAGTAAACAAATGTTAAATAAATATAAAAAAAAAATAAAATAAATTGCTAGCCACAACTTCCCCTCTAGATGATAAAATATGCCTGACCTGTATATAAAACTAAAGGGACTAAAAGCATTTTCATTGCTTGTAACTTGCTATCCCTATCAATAAAACAGATTTTCCAATTTTTCAATTTTTGTATTATCTTTATTTAGTCTCTTGCCACATATCCTTAACTGCCATAACAGAATCCTATTAACCCAAACTCTTAAGTACTACATTTTATCATATCCTCACAAATATGAGTATTGCTGAAGCAATCTGTGTGTGTGTGGGTACATAGTTTACAGCTATTGCCTTTGTTTTATCTTCATTAAGTTTATTTATTTATTTATTGATTGGCATTTGTTTACCGGGATAGTCCACTGGGCCAATAGGAACCCATTTTCAGTGGAGGCCCAGGGATAATAGCTACACAATCAATACATGAACATAGATATCTGACAGGATTTAACAGTTACAAAGGTTCATATGATGCACATGAAGGAGTAATTAAGAATAAGGTACGGAAAAATAGGATGAGGGAATAGTTCAGTAAAAAGCAAACTTATAATACACTGTAAACAAACAAATGTAAAGGATGACAATATAAAACAAATCTAATCAGATCCAAAGACTAACATTTCAAATATAAAGGCTAATGATGTAAAATACTTCTACAGTACACAAAGTAGGGTGCAGACACCATTTTGTAGTTAGAGCTCATTAAGATATAGGTAAGAAGAAGAGAACAGTAAATGCAGGAAGTGGAAGATGAAAATATTGAAAGGTAGGCTAATTCAAATATTAAAGAGTAGAGGAGTGATGCAAGAGCAGATCCATCTAAAAGGGAGGTCGACTTGTAAAGAACTTTTGAAAGATGTGCGGTTTTGAATTGATCTAATTGATAGCTGTAAAGCATTCCAACCTTTGGCAATAGAAAAAGTATTAAGAAGCTGTGCGGCAGGAAGATTGTGCTTATGTACATGCAAAAGGAGTTGATTTTCAGATCTGGGAGACCTATTAGATAGATAGTGGCTGAACAGAAAGTTGAGGGCAGGACAAGGTAAGGGCTTGTAAATTTGTTTATGTACAGTAGTGAATTGCAGGTAGGAGAGACAGTGTGGGAGTTCAAGCCAGTTAAGGGTGTGTAGAGTGGTACATTGCTGGATGGAATGTTGGGCATTTGTGGTGAACTTGGTAACTTTGTTATAACACATTTCAAGCTTACCTTTTAGGGAAGACTGAAGGTTAGTAAGTAATGCAGCACCATAAAACAGCGAGGACAGCAGATAGGTGGTGGTGAGGGTTTGTTTAGTGGAAGGGTTTAGAAAGTGTCTGTGCTTGTAAAGAATGCCTAGTTTCTGGTGTGTTTTTGACATTATTCTGTATATGCATGTCAAATTGTAACTGTTCATCGACAATTACTTCCAGTCATAACTCTTAACCTCTTAGAGGAAGAAATCTAGACAAAGCTATAAATAAGTGGAGAAAACACAGCAAACAAAGGATAAAAGTCCATCTTGGTTCAGACAAATCACAAATATAAGCAGCAAAAAACCAACAAGGACCAAGGCAGCTAAAACCATAAATTTAATTATAAAGCATAAAAGATAAGCACTTTCGGACAATTCCTTCATCAGATCAAAGAACAATGTGTGCTTAACTGTTTTAAGTAACACTTGACCAATCACTGACTCAAAGCTGCACCACAACTCTTTCCTCTTTTTCAGAGCTCTTGCTTATAGCAAGTTAACCATTTCAGTGCTTGAGCTTGCATTTTCTCAAAATGGGTTTTAGGGGAAGATATCCATTCAATCCTGGGGGTTTATCAGCTTGTAAATCTGCTATCCAATGGGCATCTACCACTTCTGTTCGATTGCGTATATCACCCCCTCTTTTATCTGGTTCATATAACTGTGGCACCATGAAAGTAAAGTTATGTTCAGGTTTATTTAACTTGTGCTGATATAAAGCACTAGTATTTTTACTAAGACTAATGTCACTTAGGTGCTGCAGTATGCGGTCTTTTAATCTTCTATTCGTTTTACCCACATAAAACAAAGTACAGGATCCACGTTTGGCAAGATATATCACATTGCAAGAGCAACAATCAGCATAGAGTTTAGGTTGGTATCTTGCCACTGTAATTGCGTGTATGAAAGTGTTGTTTTTTAGATATTTCTTTACAAGCCTTGCATCGCCGAGAACAATAAGTCCCGACCCTTTCACTTATGGGCAACTTTATACTGAAGCTGGTAGTTGTTTTGTGGAAAAGTTGCTTAAGATTTTTATTCCTTTTATACAGAAACTTAGGAAAGTTGCCCACTTTCAGCTTAAGTTCATCATTGTTGGCTAAAATTTTCCAGTTATTTCTCACAATATTGCAGATGCCTTTTATATCACTGCTGTATTTCATTGGCACTCTAACATTCAACTCCCTGTTTTCATTGCTCACTTTTTCCAGTGCCACGCCTTTATTACTAAACCATGCTTTGCCTTGTGTTCTTCTCATCTTTCTGACATCACATACAATGTCACTTACTAACTGTTTATTATAGCCACGCTATTGAAAGTTGTCAGATAACAATTCTAACTCACTGTGACGTTTTGAATCATCAGTGATTAGTCTGGATGCTCTCAGTGCTCGTCGTTTTACTATATTAGAGAACGTATGATGCGGATGCATGCTGTCGTAACTAAGCGATGTGTTCTTCCAACATGGTTTCCTGTATAGTGTGGCCCCCATTTCACCATTCTCATCTAAAAAGGCCTGAACATCCAGACATTTAATCTTTTTTTATCTGACTAAGTCAGGGTAAAGCATAGAAAACTGGTGGTGCTTTCCAAATATGAGACAAACTGTCTAAGTTCCATTACATCACCTTTCCAAAGAAAAAAGACATCATCCACAAATCTATGGTAGAAGATGATCTTATCTCTCCATAAATTCTTGGTAGTAAAAATATGTTCTTCTTCCTAAAATCCAAGTACTATGTTTGCATAAGAATTGGCGCAGGGTATTCCCATGGCAACACCACACCACTGCCAGTAGATCTTCTCTTGAAACATAAAGATATTTTCCAGAACCAAGTGTAATAGCAGACAGATTTTGTGTATCATACTTTTGACATAGATGTTGTGTTTACTCAAAAAAAATTTAACCGCTTGTATACCATGTGCATTAGGAATAACAGTAAACAGGTTGTTGACATCAAGGGATACAAATAAAAAACTAGCTGTAGCCTTGTTTGCATCCATAGACTCAAATAGCACATTCAACAATTGAGGTGTATCCTTAAGCACAGCTGGTGCTTTTCATATAGCTGGTTTCAATTACTTTTCTACCAGTATTGACACTGGCTCAGTACACCACCCACTACCTGCCACTATTGGTCTCAATGTGGGGTTGTGTTGATCCTTGTGTATCTTCAATAGTCCATTAATGACAGGAATGGAGAGAGAGAGAGCAAAAAAAAAAAAAACAGAAACCAAGTTGTACAGAAAAAATATTGGCATATGAATTACTAAAATAGACTGCTGTCATAACATCTTATGTAAAATCTATGTCAAAAATCACTTTGCTTTCTTGATAAAAATAAGAAAACAGGATTAAAGCTGGTATTGCTTGTTTAAACCACAGTTTTTTTAAGTTAATACAAGAACTGACTGAATGCTTTCTCCCTCTAAGTTATACATAGCAGTAAAAAGTAATATATACTTTTCTATATTCCATATAAAAACATGTAAATTGCAGTGAAGGATTATACAAATAAAACTAAACATCTTGAAAACTGAAAAAAGGTTCCAATCTATGTCTGTTTAACCTTTATCTGCCCTTTGGCAGTTTAGATTAGTACAGGAAGAGTCAGACTATGGGACACAGAAAATTATGATCGGGTCTTCAATCATAACAAGATTACGTGTTTGATATATCCATGCCAAGAAATTCACCTCAAGAACAAATCTCCAGTGGTGAGCATTGGGAAACATGTCAAGAACACATAATAAAGATTTATGATCAGAGACCTGATCATAATTCCTTGTAGTGAATGGAGCTTTTTTTGCTCCATGCAATACTAGTTACAGTGAAAAGAAAAAAAAAAACATGAAGTGTTTATAGGCTTTTAGAGAATGGACAACCTGTAGATTGCAAAGGAAACCACAAAGGCTACTGTCTTAAAAAAAGTTTAATAAAAACTTAGCACCTCGGCCTAAACAGCCTTCAAAGAGTTAAATATACCTCACAAAGCATTCCAATTTATACAATATATTGCACATTAAAAAGTTCCTCCCTCAATCAAACAATCAAATCATCATTCAATTATGCTAAATTACATACTTCCAATTACATTCTTTGTTCAAGCCAAAAGGCTCTAGAGTACCAAACTTCAAAATAAAATGTGTTTCTTTTTTTAATAATTTATCTTTTTTATTAATATGTTCACCTAAACATACCTCTGCCTTTTCTAAAACACAACCAGAAAGGTTGTTAGGGTTGGACTTATGAAACTGTAAAAAATGTATGCCCAATGGACTCACAAGTTTTTTATTCTTAATGTACGTCACATGCTCTAAAAATTGAACCTTAAAACTCCAGTATGTTTCCCCAATGTAAAATAAATCGCAGGTACATTATAAGGCATAAACCATACCTTCTGTACAACAAGTAAATTTGCACTTAAGGTAAATCTTACCCCATTTATAAATGGAAAAAAAATAACTAAATATTTATAGGCTGAAGATGTATTACAAGGGACTTTACCCATTTTAGTCAAAATACCCCCTTGTACCTTCACCTCAGGGAGAGTAAAATGATTATGCACCACCATATCACCAAGATTTATTGCCCTCTTATAAGAAACCTTAACATCTTTTGCCAAGAGACTACACAAATCTTTGTCTCTTAATAACATCGGTCAAAACTGTTTTACACACTTCACTATTTTATCAGTAAGCACATTAAATGTGGTAACAAAATAAACTTCCTTTGGTCACTCTTGTTAGAAAATCTAACATTATCAGCCATGTAAAAACATCTATTATGTAATTTTGATAAACTCCTATTGGCCTCACCATTATCCACAGTATTTGAGCATCTTAAATTAAATACCTTATTTTTTGCTTCCATAACATCCACTACATTGTAGCCGCTATGAAGGAATACATGCTCAGCCTCCCCAATTTCTTTATAAAATGTCCTGTCATTACTACATATTCTATCAATTCTAAGAAATTCATTATAAGGCAACACAGACAATAAATGTCATAGGTGACAATTGTCTCTAAAAAGAAACTGATTTCTGAGATTAAATTCAGTATACAGTCCAGTTTCTAAACCATTCAGCTTAATATGCAACAAATTTACTTGTGAAACCAACTGTATACCATCAAAACTAAGGCCCATATTATTACTTTGCAGCTCATTCACAATTTTTTCAACATCTTCAGTCTGACCCGCACATAAAAAATTAAATCATCAATGTATCTAAGATACAAAATAATATGGGACCTATAAAATTCATGTGTATAGATGTAGTCCATTTCAAACTTTGCCATTACCAGGTTGGTGTACATGGGGGCAAAAGCTGCCCCCATGGCCGTCCCCTGCAATTGATGAAAAATATCACCATTAAATACAAAAAAATAATTTTTTAGACAAAAAGCCACCAAATCAATGATATAGTGTGATTTAGGTGACTCACCTAAGAAATGGAATGAGGCCTGTATACCAATTTCATGCTGTATGCTAGTATAAAGTCTTTTGACATCCATACATAGCCAGAACTTAGAGTCATTCCATTGAAATCCTTTAATCTTACCCAAAAAGTCCTGACTATCTTTAATAAATGAAGGGATGCCAAAAACATATTCCTTCAGATATTCATGTAAGAAACTACTAAGATTTTTTAAAAAATATTTCTCGGTGGAGACGATTGGTCTCCCACAAAGTTTATCTAGGCCTTTATGTGTTTTAGGGAGACAATGCAACACCGCAATACTATTTTGTACATTAAACATTTCAGTCACATCTTCCAAAGAGAAGTAACTAAGCGGTGTCCCCTAGTAAGAAGACTTAAATATTCATCAACAGCTGTTAGATAACAGGAAAGATCACATTTCTTATAAACTTTTACATTATCAAGATGAGCACAACAAATATCCAAATACTGGGTATTTTGCAAAGTTACTATCTGATTGCCTTTGCCAGAAGGCTTAACTACCAAATTCCTATTATTACAAAAGTCACAAAATTCCAACCACTGTTCTTTTGTTAAATTTTAACAAACATCTGACTTGTTATTAAGACACATATTATACATTTGCTCTACTTCAAAATTGATCGTAGAAATATAATTCTGTATGCAATTGTTTGAGAACAGAGGAATACAACAACTTTTCACACAAATGGTACTTGTATCTAGAAATCCTGTATCAGAAATATCCAGTACAGAAGAACATGAATAAAAAGATTAATCTAAACTCTCATTAATACGATCATCAATATTATCCAACACCACATTAGTATTCTGCCTAAAAAAATAATCAATCAAATGCAATTTCCTACTCAATAAAAACACTTCACTTTTTAACAAATGTATCCTAGGTAAAGCTGTAGGAATAAATTTGAGTCCCAAATGTAGCAGAGACAAAACATGAGAGAAACATCACAATTAGAAATATTCAGTACAAAAGAGTCACTATTAAACACACACCTCTCAGTTCCAGCGTTTACATTTATTATTGGGTCCTTTGAGGCCTTTGGCAAAGTTTCTCTGTTGGCTCCAGTCATCACGACCGCGTTTTACATAATTGTTATTATTCCTGTTCTTGTTTGAATTCTGAAAATGTTTTTCAAAGTCTGCAGAATTGGCAGCCTCAGGTAGAGCAGGAAGCTGTTCACTACTATTATCAGCTACCTTCTGCTCCGCTTCTTCTGATGTGGCAAAAGAAACTGAAGCGGAAGTGGTATTAAAACTTCCGTCCCTCCTACTCCTAGAATGGGACCTGTCACTATTGTGTTTTCATAGAAATGCTTGATCTGTTTAGTAATTTTGAATATCTCTATTCATTTTGTTACTTTTTCGTGCAACAAGTTCCTGCTCCAATTCCATTAGACTGTTATTGAATTCTTTAAGCATTTCTTCTAATTTAGTAAAAGAAACCAGTTTTTGAAGTTGAGCACTCACCAAAGACACATCCTCCTTAAGCTGCCGTAATTTAAGGTGGTCTCGATCAATCAAAATGTGGATCCAATCCATAGAGCATTGCTGCGCTGCCTCGATCCACCTTTTACAAAACACCATATCATCAGGATTCCCTTCATCGAATGGTGTAGATGGAGGTTTAGATACTCGCAAGCCCCTGGGAGTGATATTAAGCTCCAAATAACGTTGTAAATACGATATATTCATATGTGTACTCATTTCCTTATGAAGTAAGAATTCTAACTTCTCTTTAAGAGTGCCATCTTCTGCTGGTAAAGGAGGCATACTGGATGTACCTACTCCTTGAAAAGGATTGGCACAGCAGCAATTCTGCTCTCCCATAAACCGGTCCCACACCTGATCATAAATCGCAGTACCTGTCTCAAGTGATGCTGAAACAGGGGCATTGTTACCTCCTTCATGCAATCTCGCTCCCTTATCTGTAGACAGAATGTACTGATCAATCGATCTCTGTGAACCATCCATCTGGTCATCACGAAAAATGAGAGGAATATTAACAGCTGGATCAGTAGCCATAAATAGAAACGCACAACCACAAAGGAAGAAAAGTCCAAAGGAAACCAGAAAGGCTACTGTCCAAAAAAAGTTTAATAAAAACTTTAGCGCCTCGGCCAAAACAGCTTTCAAAGAGTTATGCATACCTCACAAAACATTCCAATATATACAATATATTGCACATTAAAAAGTCCTTCCCTCATTCAAACAATCAAATCATCAAATCATCATTCAATTATGCTAAATTATATACTTCTAATTACATTCCTTGTTCAAGCCAAAAGGATCTAGAGGACCAAACTTCAAAATAAAAAGTGTTTCTTTTTTAATAATTTATCTTTTATATTAATATGTTCACCTAAACACACTTCTACGTTTTCTTAAACACAACCAGAAAGGTTGTTAGGGTCAGAGACCTGATCATAATTCCTTGTAGTGAATGGAGCTTTTTACAGTGAAAAGAAAAAAAAACAACATGAAGTGTTTTATAGGCTTTTAGAGAATAGGCAATCTGTAGATTGCACCCAGACTGGAGAATGAACATTCTCCAGCAGGGTGTTAATCTACAGGTAATGCCCGCTGAAAAACAAGTCCGCTGATTTACAGTAGCATATTAAGCTATCGTGGAGTTCAGACTGAAAAAAAACAACAGCCACCATTTAGTGGGTGCAAAATAAAAAAGACAAAAAAAAATTAAAGAGCGGGATTGTGTGTGTGTGTGTGTGTGTGTGTGTGTGTGTGTGTGTGTGTGTGTGCGTGTGTGTATGTGTGTGTGTGTGTGTGTGTGTGTGTGTGTGTGTGTGTGTGCACACACGAGTGTTTGAAGAATATGTTATTGGTTATAGCCAAAGAGAAAGTGACTCTAAATCAAAAGTTAGCACACTTTCTGTTGACATATCAGAATTCCATACATGCAGCAACCAATTAGTCAACTGCTATTTTTTTTCAGGGCTGTTTACTACATAACAGACTGCACCTTCTTAGAGGTAATATAAGGAAACAGGAACAGGACTAACAGATGAAGCAGGCAGGCCCATCTCCGTAAAGGAAGTAGAGTATTTTGATATGTGACAGACTACTCTAGCTGAAGATTATCGGGATGACAGTAAGTCGTCACCATGTAATATTAATGAAAGACTGGGGCCTTCCTGTGGAGGTTGCTTCAGAATATATTTGGAGAGATCATATGGATCATTTGAGACGCTCTGTATTCTAGCTCAAATGACCATCCCTTAAAATACCAGACACCCCTATTGTGGATTTAGAGTTGTCATCTGCAAAGGGCAGTTCTCAGTGTCTGCATCTGCTTCTCTATAACTTCTTACAGTGTTGGTGGACAAATGTACTCCTCTCAAAGTATAAAATTGCAACTTGTCATGAGTTTGGAGAGCAACCCAAAGGTTAGACTTACAGCAACAGCCATAATTTTCTTGCAGGTGAAAAAAGGAATTATTCTTTGCAGGCAGGGAACTATAGTGTGCTGACATCCTTTTATGTTGGTTTGACTGAGCATCCTTATGTGTTTAACTGCCCCCCCCCCCTCCCCACAGTTTTCTGCCTAGGGTAGCAGAATAAAGTTTCTTGCTGAATAAACAGTACTTTGCACCTTCTGTTGTTCTGGAGATGAGTTGGGATTGCAGACTTGGAAAACACTACAAAGGCAAGCACAATTCTTAATAATTCTGAGGGTTTAGGCAAAAACAACGATAGCATTGCATTTCTCTTTTTTATTGTTACAAATTAAGTTAGTAAGTACAAGCAAAATATTTGCCTCTCATATAAAACATCCAAGTGGAAGTCAAGATGTAAAGTAAAATAAGTCTCATATTTTACTTCATTTCATTTTTAAGTTAAAGTGTCTTCCCTGAATGTTCAACTTTTAGTCATTGTATTTGACCTGAAAAAAGTTATGCTTGATTAATAAATGAAACTATCCTTATAAACTTCGGCAAAGGCTTTAAGCATGACTTGCTTGATCTGTGACTCTGCAGTCACACATTGGAAAAAAAAGCAACACTCAATAATATTTGTCTTACTGTCACTTTGCTTTCCTATTCCTGCTGGAATATGTTACTATAGAAATGAGTGACAAATTCTGCAATATGCATTTGAAATATACTGGTAGATTTTTATTGGCACAATGACACATTCCCTCACGATTCTCAGATCTAATTTAGTACCTAATAATGGTCTGAGTTCTGACTCACTCTGTAGGTAGTATTCAGGAATGTGGGTGAAGTAATGAAAGCCTACTACAACTGATAAAAAAGCAATTTTAAAGTTAAGTTAAAACACAAATCAATTACTTTGTGACTTATAGAAAGCCATTACAAGCAATTAAAAAGTGAGATCCTGCTCTTTCCATTAAGACTACTTTAATCATTAAGTCGTTATTTGTTTTGCCTCTTTATACATCAATTTAGGTTCCACTGGTGCAGGCTGCAGTGATAGTTTCAATGACTAGCGAATGTTTACATCCATTGTACTGAGGGAGGGGAGAATGGATGGCTAGATGGATGGATTTTGGGACTCCTGTCACAGACATAACTCCATAAATTATTAGCTTCTTTTCATAGTCTGGAATACTGGAACACAATTACACTGCATATTTGTCAACTGCTATCATTTAAGCACAGGCCTATGATTTTGGCCTTTAGATTTCATCTTGTTCCTCCGAGACTTACTGACTTTCCACATGAAATCAAACCTGCTTAAGGGCACATGTTATTAAAAAACTAAAATAAGCATACAAAAAGCTTTACCAACACCAGCAATCTGGAGATTACTATCTAAAATTTTTTTTAATCAGAAATCTGCCTTCTTTTGGACCCTCTGATCTGATTTTTTTTCAAAAGATAGTGCTACGATTTGTAATGCTTAGAGGATGAGAGTTACGCAAACTGTTAAAGTGGTAAGTGATGTTTGTATAGTTCCAGAGACATCAACAGAAGATATTCACTTTTTAGTAACCGTAATATTGTTTAGGCTATCATCCTGAACTGAAGAAAATTATTATTGTTAGGTAATTCTTCTAGGGTTAAGCCACTAACTCAGTATTAGATGCAACCAAAATAAATTTGTCTTAATTACTTAATTACTCATGGAAAGAAGAGTGACACCTGCAGTTACACTAAATCAAAGACAGTTAGAGAAAATAATGCAGATAACTGCATTTGCATTTCTTTGCAAGCAGCAAAATTAAAACCGGTCATAAAAAGTCATTACTAGCACTATCCTGATTTATTTTCTTATACATACTATAAACACATTCAACCCACTTAACAACACCACTAACAGAACTGCAAGCAAAATGGTATAACATGCTTACTCTGCATTGTACCAGCACTTACTTTGATTTCCCCACTGAATCCACATTACAAATTGTGTTATAACTCTTCTGTGTCAAATGTATTCCACAATATTGTATCTTAGGGTAAGGAAGTAAATATAAGCTGTTTTTAACTATATTCTTGATAAATGCAAATATCTTGCATCCCATTTGTTCAAGAACAGGACATGAATTCAGGATTGCTGTCTGGATTAAAAGTACTCACAAATCATTATGTTTTTTTTTTTCTACCGCTGTGCTGGACCAGTATTTTTATAACCTCATCTGCACTTTCAGCTGATGAGTACTTTGCATATAACTTCTTAGCCGGTCCTTCTATCTAATTCTTTTTTTAACTGTAAATGGTTTTATTGTAAAAAAAACAAAATTTATTTTTTCACAAATATCACTCAAAGACAACTACACTACCATTCCATGTTTAAAGCATTCTATGAAAAATTATTTTTTTACTCAAAGTCAAATATACTATCATTCCATGCTTAAATACTACTTGGGATTCAGAAGCAAATATCACAATGCAGAAGGTAAAATTTCACAATGAACAAGTGTGATTTAGAGATGTGTAGATTGGTCATACAAATGAAATATTGCAACCAGCATAACATGCAAATAAGCATAAATGTAAATGAGGGTGAGCAATATGGCAGAACAATTCAGAAACATATAAAAATTTACCATAAAAAACCAGTGTCATTCGACACCATAAAACCACAGTGAACCAATACAGTGACTGAGCAAATATGTTAAGGTTAGCAGTAGGATTAGCACAAATGTATATGTTTATAGTTATCCTGTCTGCCAAAAACCACAAAGGTGTATGTCATCATTCCTAACATCACAGAAGGATCTGACCACACTTGATGTTACATCACTCCTTGACACAGAAATAATAAACCACTACTATGTGGACAGGGACATCATGCAGAATCTGGTACAGATGTGTTGCCCTCAAATGTAAACTTTCAGGATGCATGGAATACCCATTCCTGTGTACAACAAGGCATGTCTAGCATTGTCAATCTAGGCTACTCTACTCTTCCAGAGATCAAGTGGGGACATAGTGGGTGCATCCCAGACATCTGCCTTATGGATAGTAAGCCATTTTCTAATGCCATGCTAGAGGATGTGAAGGAGCACATATGGTTCCCTTTTATCATGGGAGGGCAACAGCATGCAGCCCTTTTATGAAATCGCCCATTCCTCTCAGGTACTGGATGCCATTGACTGCACCCACATTGCTATCAGGGCTCTACCTGCGACCCAGGGACAATGGTATTTCAACTGAAAGGGATTCCACTCCATCAACTGCAAGCTGGTCTGCAGTACACAGGGTATAATAATTAATGTACCAGTGCACCACCCAGACAGTGGACATCATTTACACATCTGTCACACTTGTGACATATATAAGCAACTTGTGCGGAGTGATTCTGCAGTAGTAAAACTAAATGTCATGCAAAAATATAGGCCACATACTTTCTGCAGACACATGTTGCAGATGAAAAACTACAGTGCCTCTAAGAACAAAATGATCATATTCAGTATGGATCTAGTTCTGGATCTGGTATATTATGCTACATTACATTTAGGTTTACCTTTAAAACCGCGATTTGCAGAAGGGCGAACAGCACATTTCCGAAAGGCAGTTTGCAAGGTTTGCAAATGCTGAATGGAGGGTCGAATGTGCTATGAGAGAATGCACAGTGAGATTCCCTCATTGCACATTTGACATTCAGGGGTGGATTGCACTATAGTGGGGATCGGGAAATGGTTCCTTTCCCCAATGTAGTGTGATCTCGGAGTTAGAATAATAAAGTAGGGGGGTGTGGGGGATGCAGGGGGTCTTGCCCCCCATCTTTACACTTTGTTTTTTTTTTCTCAACTTTCATGTTCAAAAGACAGTGAATCTGCTGTTCGATTTGCTGTTTTACGAACATGTAGGTTTGTCAACATTGTCAGTGTCGTGGTTTCGAGTCACTCATATGAGCACTCGAACTAATGCAAATCGCAGTTTTAAAGGTAAACCTGATATTTATGTAAGGAACTACCAACCTGTGGCATCATCCACTGACACCTGCGGTGGTGGTGGGTAAAATTCAGTACTGATGTCAAATCCTCCATTGGAATTTATTTTAGTTTTACTTTGTTTACTCAGTTTTGACCAAGTCCCAATTGACTAGTGTCCTTTTTACAGGGGAGACCCAAAATGGTATTGATACTGACTATGAAAAATTTGGCCTAGACAAGGAGGAACATCCCCTGTTTTTTGGAGGAGAGGAAGTGAAGCACTCCCTGGAGCTGCTAAGTAGTGTCAGATGGCTGTTAGTGTAGTTCCAGGATTTCTAACATAGAGGAGAGTGTAGCAAAGTTGAAGAGAGGAGATGATAATTTACTGAAGGAAGGAGAAGAAGAAATAACTGTTACAGAACTGGAAAATAGAGGACTGGAGACATTTGTACTGATAGATTTGATGAACGATATAGACCCAAAGAAAGGAAAGGAAAGGAAAGGAAGCAGGATGGTATGACATGGTGGAGAATATTACAGGAGGAAGAAACTGAGATATTAGAAACACGAATAACAGCTGGAAGTAGAAACAATGGAAGTATTATTTCATACATTTATTGAATTATCACTTGTGACATAGGCAAAATTACATTCTAACATAGCAAACATTGTACTTCACATATTTTTCTATATATAATATTTAAACAAGAAACATCTTCATTAAACCATCACTTAATACATAGACAGTCATGCATTTATATAAATGAAAACAAAACACACTGACACAATGCTAGTCACAAGCATTTTACATCATAAACCATTCTGCCCGACACCCAGTTGCAAATATTATACATCACTTATAATCTACCCAATCTTTGTCACTCAAACATTACATAGCTCATTTAAGTACTGCTGCCTTTTAGGCCTCATTGCTCTCTTGTATGCAGGGTTGCCAGATGTCCCTATTTGGGCGGGACTGTCCCGAGATCAGCAGCCTGATCCCGAGTCCCGCACTGCCGGTTTAAATCCCGGGCAGCCTCCACTTTGTTTTTTTTTTTTTTTTGATTGGCCCATATCCCGGCATACGGGCCAATCAAAAATCGCTAAACACAGATCTTCTTGTGTTTAATGCGGAACATTGCAGTTCCGCATTAAACAGTAGTAGTTCCGTGTTTACCGATTTTGATTGGTTATACGGGCCAATCAAAAAAATCGCAAAACAGAGCTACTTCTGTTTAATGCGGAACTGCGATGTTTCGCATTAAACAGAAGTAGCTCCGTGTTTATTTATTTTTGATTGGCCCAGGCCAGTCAAAAAAAAAAAAAAACACAGAGCTACTTTTGTTTAATGTGGAACTCTGATGTTCCGCATTAAAGACCTAGCGTGGAAGTCTTTTTTTTTTTTTTTTTTTGTCTTCACTTACTGTGAAAGACCTTTTTTTTTTTTTTTTTTTTTTATTTTTAGCCTTCACTTACTGTGAAAGACCTTTTTGTCCCTACCTGGCCAGTTGGAAATCTGGCAACCCTGCTTGTATGTATTGCTCCCACAATTCCCAGTTTTCCTATGTAGTTTGCTCTTACCCTTTTCTATTTTTTTTGGCTTCTGGACAGGGATTACCTCTGCAACAGTTTTTTTTTTTTTGTTACAAGAAAGAAGTTATACAGATGCAGCAAAGCAAGGAAGGACAGAAAAAAAGAACTGAAAGGGAACATGCATTTGCAGTTTTTTAACAAGCATGTACAAGATGACCAGTGGTAAGAATAAAATGAAAATGTGATGGTTGTGTGAACAGGTATGACATTATGGATAGCATTATTTTGGCACTAGGGTTTAACATTAAAGGCATAAGAACATTAAATAATTGGGGAGCTAAAACATTTTGAGAAGTGACATTTGAAAGCTTTAGTTTGCTGGAAAATTTGTGACTGAGACTGAAAAAAGAAATACAGTAGCACCATGGAAAGAATATTTATTTCAGAGCTTGGGACTACAACTAAAAAAGAAACTAAATGGGTAGTTTAGGACTTCTGATATGGATTTGCATGAACTAAACTGTTTTTTCTTTCATTATGTCATAAAGTACACAAAGTTAAAAAATATGGGATGAAATAAATGTATGGAATGGGGGCTGGGAAGTGTAAACAACAATGGATGTTAAGGATGGGAAAATTCAAGATATTTCAAGTACAATAATTGTGAATGGTACAAGAGAATTTGTTAGGTAGTGTGCCCAGCCTAAGATTGTTATTTCTGTGGAAATGAAAATAATTTAGTACAAGACTGTAAGAAATGAAGGTGCGGCCAATGAGAGGAGATGGGACATACAGCAGAAAACTGTAAGTCTTTTTTTGTAGGAAAATGTAAGAAATGTGAACACTTCTGGTGTGACTGTTCCATATTAGAAAAGGAAATAATGGATGAAGAAGAAAGCTCAGAAGGAAGACAAACAGTAGAAAATATTACTCAGAAGATGTTGAAACATAAGGTGGGCATATGGGAAGGGAATACTACAAAATGGCTGAACAATGCAGAGGTAGTTAGAGAAGAAATAGTAGTTCAAAACAAGGCTACTAGTATACAGGAAGAGAACAGATCTGCAGTTTTAGAGAGTGAAGAGGAAGAAGAGGGAGGAATGGAGACAGGAAAAGAACAAGAACAGGATAGTGAAAATCATTTGGTTAGAGACTTAGGAGAAGGAAAATAAAAATAAGATTAGGTTCATAGGTTAGTACTAAGCTAACTGCCCTTGCGAGCCATTTTAAGCCTAGCCAATTATCCGTTGGGAGACTCGAACCCTGCACCTTGTGTTTGTAAGGCAAACACCCTAACCATTAGGCCACCCTCCCTAGGAAGTAAAATGTACAAAAACAGATGGGGATGATATAGTAATTTTAACATTAAATGTGGGTGGCATTAAAATGATTTAAGAGGTTTGGTGTTGGTGGAATATGGTTTAAAAATATAAGTGGACTTTTTTGCTTGTTCAATATTAGATGTAACAAAGAAGAACAAAGGAAAATAATACAGGCCATATGGAAAGGCAAATTGTTTGGCTGATGGGAAATGAGATGTTCTAGAAAAGGAATTCTTATAAAAATTAAGGAATAAGAATTTTAGGTGTAACAGTAGCAGTAAGAGGAAGGATAATATGTAATACAAAAATGCGAGAAAATGTATAAGATTAATAGTGAGTTGTGCATATACTAATATGATGGTGAGAAAACAGTTGTTTGAAGAACCCAAAATAATTGTGTTTTTAAATGTATCAATATTGATGGCAGGAGATTTTAACTGTAACCTGAGGAAAGAAAAGGGAAAAATAACATAGGATAACAGGATATTACGGGAATTAATAAAATGTGTTGATATAGAAGTAGGAAATAATAGAAAATGCAAATGTCAAAGGGGAAATATTGAAATTGATTATATAGTTTACTCTAAAGAATTGAATGAAATAATGGGGGATGCAGAAGACAGAGTTTTCAGATCATAGAGCAATATGTGCTAGAACAGGGGAAGACAGCAGAATAATGAAGGAAGGAAAATGATACAGAGATGAAGTTCAGAGTTTAAAAGGAGGAAGAAATGGTAGTCAAATAAATAGTATGGAAAGATCACATGACAATGAGACCATTTCATAAAAATTGGACATGATGGCGGGAACTGTATATGCAGAAGTGTAAAATATATTTGGAAGTGGAAATAATAATAATAATAAAAAAAGATGAAATATGATGATTTTTTTTTTCTGGAACGATGAGAAAGAAATAGAAAAATAAGAGAAAATAAGAGAAATATAGAAAAGATAAAATGTTAAAAAATGAATGGCTAAAAACACAAAATGATTTTATTACATTAAAATCCAACAGGTAAGCACTTTCATTCCCTTCATGGAACTTCTTCAGACCAAGTTGTATAATGAACAAACTTATTTAAATACTTAATAACAATAACATGTGGCCCAAAGCACTTAATGCCTTAACCCCTTCCTTCTAAGAACAACTTTAAAGTTTTCCCTATCATTTAAACCATGGTATACACATGCATTCAGCCTAATTTGCCAGCAATATTCTCTCCAGTCCAGTTCATCTTCTGCATCAAACCTATGTTCAAAACCATTGACTTCATCAATTATTATAAATTTGAAGCATGTCTTATTTTTTTCTAATAAATGTTTTTGCTTAACATGTTTTGCCAAGGCATTGCTTACTTCAGTCTTGTCTACTGCTCTTTTATGTTCATTCACTCACATGTAGAATTCTCTAATGGTTCTTCCTATATAGAATGGTGGGCATAATTCACACAGAGCCATGTATACCACATATTTGGACCTCCAGTTATATAAATTATTCAACCTAATTTCAAAGTTTCTTGCTGTCAATACAAAATTATTGTCTTTTTTCATATATTGACATAACTTATAGCTGTTACATCTTTTCATCCCCACTTCTAAAACATCAGGCATACTTGAGCATAAATTCCTTTTCTTAAAAAAAGTCTTTAAAACTCTTTCCTGTTTTACAGACAAAGACAGGGTCTCCCCTATATTTTTAATTTCTTTAAAAATTCATTAGGAATCTACAATTATTCTTGATTATTCCTTTGATTTTAATTTCATCTACTGAATTTTCTAAAATACATGCTAAGGAAAAATCCTTTTCATTTTCTTTTGAGTTGCTATTTACATTTGCTCCCTTATGTTCTCTTACATTTTTTACTCCCATCCAGGAATTGCTAATGATGTTCTTGGGGTACCCTGTTTCTTGAAATTTTCTTTTGAGTTCTTCACATTTTTTTTTTAAAAAAATACTGCCTTATCTGTTAACCTGCTTGTTCTAGTGAATTGCCCCTTCACTATGTTTTTTTTTTAGGCTAAGCTTATGCATGCTATTGTAGTGGAGATAGCTGTTACTTTGCACTTCCTTTTTATAAATCATAATTTTTAAAGCATTGCTAGATCTGTATACATTCAGGCCCAAAAAAATTAATGTTGTCCTTCCTCTAATTACATGTCAACTGAAGGTAACTTGTGGATTTATTCACGTTTAATAAAATCTAAGATTCCTTTTTCGGAACCCTCCCAAATAAAAAACAAATCTTCAATAAAACATCTGTACATGATGATATGTTTTGCAAAAACTGATTCTAAAATACCTTCTTTTTCCCAGTTCAAGACTATATTTGCATAGCTGGGGCCATAGCAGCTCCCATAGCTACACCATTTTTCTGTCTATTTATTTCATCATTATACTCAAAAAAAATTATGTGATAAAATAACATCTAACATTTCTGTGAACAACCTCACTTGTCTAGTGTTAAATAATCCTGAAGTGCTAAGCTCCCTATTCAGCATTTCCAACCCTTCTACATTTGGTATAATTGTATATAATGAGGCAATATCTGCTGTAACCAACCACATGGAATCATCTATTTTCAGATTGTTCACTAAACTTTTAAATTCAAAGGAATCATTAATATAAGATGTACTTTGTATGACCAACTTCTGTAAATATTTATCCACAAAGATGGCTAGAGGTTCCATCTTACGTCCTTGGCTGGCTACTATCGGTCTAAAATGAGGGCAATTCAGTTTTTTATGGATTTTAGGAAGTCCAAAAAGCCTTCCCAGTTTGGGTATTTCTATTCTAAAAAACTCCACTGTTTCTTTGTCAATCAAATTACAAAAAACATTCTTCTATACAAGCATCAACAACTCCATATGCTTTTTTAACAGATGCCCACATTGGTATTTGGTAAAACTTGTCATCATTTAGCATCAAGGTAATTTTTTTCTACGTAAAATGTTGTATTAAGCACCGCAACTGCATTGCCTTTATCTGCTTTCATAATGTACAGCTTAGTGTCATTTTTTAACTCAAACAATGCATTTTTTCTTCTTTGTTTAAATTATAAAATAAAGGTTCACTTTTGTCATACAATAATTTTCTCACATTATTCTCACATTACCAAAAAAGCTTCCAATTCTGGCCTGAGAATTGGATTAAACATGCTAAGTTTTCTAAATAATGTTTTTCCTGAACCTTATTAGAGTTGTTACAGTCTTTTAAATAAGCATTTTAAATTAGTTTTCCAATAAACTCTCTAAGTGCATTTATGATATTTATCAAGTCATCCCTAGCAGTAGACACAAAAGTCAATCCCCTGCTTAATACCATAACATGGTGTTTGTTTAATACCACATTTGACAAATTAATAATTTTAAATGAGTCAGTCACAGTACCTTGTTTCAGTGGTTGTAATTGTTATTCCACTTCTTTCCTTTGTAATTCTTTGTTGCCCTGAAATCCCTCTTGCCATCTTCTTTTTTTCCAGAAGAAATTTCCTTTTGTTGATTGATTCCCCCCTTGCAGCTGTGGTTTCTGAGCTGCTACCTAAGCCCATGATTTCATAACTGTCCCTCCATCTTGATATACATTCACCAGATAAAATTATGTTATGTAGGCAAACATTATTTTCTGAAAAGGAAGAAAGAGGAGGTCCCCCTTTATTTAGGAAAATAATTAAAAGTGAGAGAAGGAAGGATGGATGCTATCTTAAATATCAAAAGAGACATAAAATACAAACAAGAAGATATTATCGAGATGGTGTACAATTTGGTAGAGGAAAATATATACAAAAGAGAAAATAGATGGGCAAGAAGAATGGGAAGTGGCCATAAATGTCAGCGATTAAAAATATAAGCATGACTCAGCATTAGGATTAGATGCTATACATTATAGGTATTATAGGTAAACAAAGATGAAAGAGAAGTTTCTTTTAGAAAATATTAAATGAGTAGATGAAGGAGAGTATAATGGAAGAAGACATGGTAGAGTGATAAAATGTATATGGAAAAAGGATGAAAGAAAAGATATAAAAAAATTGGAGGCCTATAACACTACAGAATACTGACTATAAAATATTTAAGAAAATGCTACAAAAACAGATGGAGAAAGCAATGAGTAAGGCAGTAGGAGAAAGTGTTTATGGTATAAAGGGAATGGGGTTGAAATAAATATTAATCATAGTGAAAGAAGTAGCTGAGATGATACTGAAAGAAAAGAAAGAAGCAAGACTGATAGCATGTGACATAGCTAAAGTTTTTGATAAAGTGAGCCATGAAGCAATGTGGCAGATTTTAGAACTATATGGATGATATAGTAGAAACAAATATAAATGTAATAAAGAAATGTTATAAAGGGGTGGCCACGGTGGTGCAGCGGTTAGCATTGCCGCCTCACAGCAAGAGGTTCTCTGTTTCAATCCATGGCTGGGGTGCCTTCTGTGCGGAGTCTGCATGTCCTCCCTGTGGTCGCATGGGTTTCTTCCAGGTGCTCCAGTTTCCTCCCACATCCCAAAGACATGCTGCAGGTGGATTGGACACACTAAATTGGCCCTAGGCATGCGTATGTGTTGGGCCCGGTGGCTGGCAACTCGACAAAGTAAAACTCCACTGCCAATCATGAGTGGACAGTGATCCGCTGTGGTGACTCCTAACCAGGAAAAGCTGAAAGAAGAAGAAAGAAATGTTATAAACATTCAAGGGTAGATGCTGAAAGGCAGTCTCCTGTGTCATCCAAAACCAGGGAGACACATTTTGAAAAGTCAGTCACTCCCTTGCCCGGCAACAGGAAGAAACAGCTTTCAAATTAATTTCCCTACTCCCCTCTCTACACATCACAGAGAAACAATGTGAAAAGTAATTATCCACACAATCAACAAGGGGGCACATTTTATATAACAGTCTCTGATCCCTAGTCCATAGAAGGCCTGTATTTTCTACCTTGAACAAACATACCTAATGCTGTTAGAAGTAAAGTACTATTACAGTACATTTCATAATCCACTAACGATTGCTCCTGTGGCCTCACCCTCACTCTGCAGCTGGATGTTAATAATCCCTGATAACAACTTTAACAAAGCATTCCACTAACATGTCCAGTAAGTATTCTCTGAACACTTAATCCATTTGTTCTGGATCTGTTATTTCTAAACAAGTGTTCCTTCATCTCTCCACTTCCTTTGTTTCAGTTCAGCAAATTCCATAGAGCAATGAGCACTGCAATGAATATGGTTGTATTTATTGTATAGTTTCAAGATGGCAGAGATGCAATTATACTGATGAGCCAATTACATATAAATGTCTTTCAATCATGCATTTTGTGCAATGCACACTGGACTGAGGCTATGCTATGAGGCCCAGCCTTACTAAGCATCCAGAGTGCATTGTACATGCATGGGTGGGTCACTGACTTCAACTGGCAGGTGAACGTGTTATGTCACAACTACTTGAGACACTAAAGACTAATAAGGTAAGGAGATGTAGATTGTACAGGCTACACACAATTATATTATTGTGCTATTTGCACCCAACACTATCCTTCTATGCCATGCATTTATGCACCTTTATATGGCACATGTCACATGATGTCTGCAACATGCATAAATACAAATGTGCTATGATATTTTTTAGATAGAGACCTGTGATAGAGACCTGTGAAGTGGCAATGGCTTCTGAGGGCACTGAATGAGGTGGGGTCTTAAGCAGTCTTCCAAGGAGTCTAAAATACTTTTGTACTTAATGTACAGAGACCACTGGGAGCTTCTGCTGGGCATCTCTTATGCTATATAAGGTAGATACCTGGTACTGCATTGTCAGGTGGTGACTACTGCACAGCCATCACTCACTCAGGTCCACAGTGTAGGTGCCACTACTGTGATCTAAACAGGAACCACCATGACCATCTTCTCTAGTGGGTGGAGGAGGTTAGAGAATGTGTTTCTGAATTCTACAATAAATACATGACAGGTACATTTTACTGTTTTGAAGTAATAACGTCTAAGCTGGGCAGCCACAGTGGTCCAGCAGTTAGCATTGCCGCCTCACAGCAAGAGGTTCTCCGGTTCGATTTTCGGCTGGGGTGCCTTCTTTGCGGAGTCTGCATGTCCTCCCTGTGGATGCATGGGTTTCCTCCGGGTGCTCCGGTTTCCTCCCACATCCCAAGGACATGCAATAGGTGGATTGGACACTCTAAATTGGCCCTAGGTGTGAGTGTGTGAGTGTGTGAGTGTGCGTGCTTTCTGTGGAAGGTTGGGTACCGGGCTGGCAACTCGACACCGTAAAACTCCACTGCCAATCATAAGCAGACAGATGATCTGCTGTGGCGACCCCTAACCAGGAAAAGCCGAAAGAAGAAGAAGTAATAACTTCTAAGCTAATTGCAGGACATATGATTCATGTATAGCAGCTCCTAAGCAGATAGAGGAAATCAACCACACCTCACAAAGGTCCTCCTGGTTGTCCTTTTATGAGAAAAATTGACAAACAGGTTGAGTTGCATAAGTTTTGATTGCTTCTAGGTGGGAGTAGGGTTTCATTTAATTGCTTTTGTTCTCTGAGGTCCCAAAATGTTTTAGTTAAGTCTTCAGCTTCTGATTGTGCCAGTCTACGGATATACGATAAGAGTCTAAGTGGCTGAAAATGAAAAAGAGAGCTGTGTGGCTGGAAATTCTTTTTTTTTCTGCTTTTTAAGTCCATTTTAACAGCCTGTTTTCTGATGTAAGTTATTTTAAATCAGTGTTTTTGTTATTTCTGATTCTACAGCATCTGGATAAAGTGCTGTAAGCTTTTCTTTATTCAGCAATTCTAAGGTCTGCACTGTTTTTTTTTCATTGTAAGTACTGCGACTTGAAATTAAATCCCCGTTGTCCTTTTGTAAGATAAATTGAGAACTAGGTTAAGTTGCATAAGTTCTGATTGCTTCCACATGGGGGAAGTGTTCAGTTAATTGCTTTTGTTCTCTGAAGCCCAAGGACTTTCTAACTTATGTTTGTGCCAGTTTCAGGTTATCCAACAACAAGCTAAGTGGCTACAATGCCCTGCTCCTTGTAGCACGCTTAAATCCAACGACTCTCATGCTTTCTTCACCTTATTTTAATTTGTCCATGAAATGTATTCAGTCTCCTTTTTCATTGGCTGTTGTAATTAATTATAAAAGTATTATTTTGCAAAGTTATTCCCTGTTGGCTATTTAAATATGTTTTCCCACCCATTGTTTTGCATAAGCAACTGGAACCATGGATCTGCACTTTTCAATTATTTATTTAACCAACTTGGTTGAAATGGACTTCTTGAGATAATGTAGCAATAGTTTCATGCTCACTGATAACCACGTACTGCTTAAACGATCTGACACACTGTGTGAGAGATGTACTTGTATAATGTTAATGGAGATATAGCTCTCCCATATCACCACTACAAATAATTAGCAGGTTGTCAGTACCACATAATGCCACACTAAACCAGTCTCAGAAAACTCAGGGCAAACACATAGACCTACATATGCTGAGACTCTTAAAAGTAACCTACCTAAAACCACAAAGGCTTCATAAATGTAACCTAATAAACAAGTACCGTCAGAACCCCACAAGCACACAACAGAAGCAGCCACCATGAAATATACACCCAAGAGTCATACTGTCTTAGGTCAAAAGCCCATAAGATAAACTTTCACACAATCTAATATCCTAGTCACAGGTGACTCCATAGTGAGACACACCAATGTGTTACTCACCAGGCTGTGCAAGGAGTGGGTCATGGTCATTTGCCTATCAGGTACTAGGATTGCTACATTATACATGCACTCAAGGCCTTGTATCGTAAGTACTCATATGACACAGTCATAGTGTACATGGGTATAAATGACTTGAGAAGTACCTCCCTGGAATATATGATATGGTTTACAGCAGCTGCTCTAGGACTGGTGTGCTCTCTCAGATCTCTGGAGTAAATCCAAACAAAATCCAAGGCATCTTTTGAAATCTACAGAAAAATAAGTATTTTTATTCACTATACTGCACTTTTTAAACCATGTATTACTGAACTGCCACCTACTTTTAACTGTTTTTAGCCATTTTAACTGTTTTGCTCATTCACTGTTTCAGCTATTTGCTGTTTGAGACTGTTTTTCCTGCACTTTGTATTTTCTGGTACTTACGTATTTTATAGCACAGATAGCATAGGCTAGAGTTAGATTCGCTGAATCTAGACTGTTTGGCATTATCTGAGCACTAAAACCAGCCATCTTACATTAAGCTGCACCCTTGTGGCAGAAGAGTATAGCAAAGAAACCATCTGAGGTGGACATTGTTGGAATAAGGCTCAGTATTCAGCATTTCCATTGGTCAGCTTGTTTGAAAATTGCTTAACTTAGCTTGCATTTAGGCAGCACATTTGCTCAGTTTACAGGAGCTGCTCTAGGATGGGGGTACTCTCTCTGATCTCTGGAGTGAATTCAAATGAAATCCAAGGCATCATTTGAAATCTAAAGAAAAATAAGTATTTTTATTCACTGTACTGCACTTTTAAACTGTGTATTACTGAATTGCCACCAGCTGTTAAACGTATTTTAGCTGTTTCATCTGTTTTGCCATTTCACTGTTTCAGCTGTTTGCTGTTTGAAACTGTTTTTCCTGCACTTTGTATTTTCTAGTACTTGTGTACTTTATAGCATAGGCTAGGTTCAGATTTGCTAAATCTGGACTGCTTGGCATTATCTGAGCACTAAAACCAGATATCTGATATTAAGAGGACCCCCTGCACCCTTGCAGCAGAAGAGTGTAGCAAAAGACCCATATGGGTTGGAGATTGTTGGAGTAAGGCTCAGTACTGAGCATTTCTATTGGCCAGCTTGTTTGAAAATTGTTTAACTTAGCTTGTATTTAGGCAGCATGTTTGCAGCTGTCTTCAATAAAGTAAGCAAATTTACACCTAGTTTTATGGATGGTCAGTTCTCTTCCATTTCTCCTGCCAGCCTGATTGACATGGGTATCCTGAGCCAGTATAGCAATTGCCTCATGTACACTGACAACCCACAAATCCTAAACCACTCCAGTACAATTTTTGAGATATGTATATACACTAAGAATTTGGAATCCTTGCTCTGTCAAATCACAGAACAGTGACACTTAACAGGTTGTCAGCCCACATACTACACCTCCTGCACAAACCACACTCTCAACACATAAACCATCATACATGGTGGTACTCACCAGAAATTTACCTAAACACCAGAAACCTGTGAAACACAAACATGCTACACCTAATACAGTACCTACAACACTCAATACACATAAAACCACAAGCACAAGTGTCTCACCAAACACTCCTCCAAGGCAAAGCACATCTAAACCAAATTTTTTGGTTACAAGTGACTCTATAGTGAGGCACACAGATGCCCCACTCACCAGTCTATACAAGGAGAAGATTACAGTCAGCTATCTGTCGGGGCCAGGGTCCACCAGATAGCACAAGCACTCAAGTCTCTCCACAACAAGTACCGTTATGACTCCGTCATAGTTCATGCTGGGGTGAATGACTTGAGACATACCTCACTGGACTATATGAGGAGAGACATGACTGAGCTCTCTGAATATGCATCTCAGGCAGATATGTCCCTTCACCTAATATGATACCACAATATAAACAAAATATGATTGACTTCAACAATTGGCTTAGTTTCTGGTGTCATTCTAAGGCCATCCAGTACCTGTTAGCCTGGGATGACATGGTAGATACACCACCTTTGCAATTTCAGTTAATGGCTAAGGCTCTTGTCTTCGCCATAGTGCCTTTTTTAGGCAATGTCACAACAACAACATTCCAGACGTAAAAAATATCTTTAAAAATCAAACTCAGGGTTATGCTACTAAACACTAATACTCTAAACCTAAAACTACATACACTGCACACGCTGGAAGCAGCCCTCACCTTAGAAGATGCTGAAATCTGTGCAGTCATAGAGACTTGGTTTAAAGCCGTGGAAAGCACCCCAGCAATACCAGGTTATAATGCCTTCCACACATTTAGACCACAAACTGAAAGTGCAAGAACTAAAGGAGGTAGAGTATCAAAATTAATCAAAGATAAATACACCTCTAGATTGGTTAAACAAAATGATTCCCTTGAACTAATCCAGGTCCAATTGACTGTAGGTAAGACCTCTCTCCAGCTTATTGCCAGTTATAGGACCCCCCCACACCATGAACCAGGATACTCACACCGCATACTTGGATCTACTTGAATTGCTCAAGATACAGCCAAATACCCTGGTTTTAGGTGACCTTAACTACCCATCCATAGATTGAGTAAATTATATATGCACTAACACACTTGCTCAAAGGTTCTTGGACTTCATCAACTCCAATGCCCTGGACCAGTTTGTTGACACCCCCACAAGGGGTCCAAACATTCTGGATCTGATGCTCACTAACATGGGTGATCGTTGCACCACACCATATGTGTGGTTCTCCCTAGTGAGGTCTGATCATAAATCATTCTCATTAGAAGTAACAATAACATCTGACCCCCATTTGCAGCAACTTGACTAAAATACTTCTCCAAAGCCAATTGCAACCTAATACGTGATGGCATTAATAGCTTCACAGCCCCTGCCCTCACTGATGGCATGGACACCTATACTGGGATTTACACCAATGCCTTGTATAAGCATCTATACAAATGTATTGACTCAGCTGTACCTGATAGGATCAAAACAAGATCCTCAAGAAATAACAAGCCTGCCTGGTGGACATCTGCCACTAACAGGTTATACAATAAGAAAAATAAATTGCTGTCGAAGAGCCTGAATTAAGTAATTAATGGTCACATTATTTTTAACCTTTTGATTTTATTAAGTTAATTGTTCAGTACATATATAAGGACTTCTTTTTCTTTGTTATAGTTATTTGCCTGAAGAAGCTATCTTAGTGAAAGTGTAAGTGTTTTATTAAAGTTTTTTGATACTGGCTGTCATGGTGCCAGATTATTTTTATCTCTATTAAGAATAACTGGGATCATACCATAGATACTTTTTGGGGACTCATGCAAGGGATAAAACATTTAGGAGCTACCTCTGCCCATTAGTAGTACAGGGGTCAGTCCTGAAGTAAAAATTCTATTTCCCATCCATAGATCCGAGATGCAATGAATATGGACAGGGATGAGCTTTGTTTTATGTAGGTGGGGAGTTTGTTCCAGAGCAGTGGTATCCTCTGTGAGATATACCTGTTTCTACAAACTGTTTATTTGAAGTTGCAGAAAAGGTTTAGATACTTGGACCAAGTATATTTGATGCCATCTGACTTGCTGATGTGCAGTAAGTCCATCAGTAATGAGTTAGAGGATGCCTTGTATGCCAGACACAGGCTACGTGTTAGCAGTCTGTAGGATGCTTAGCATACTGACAGGGATTTGAAACAGATGAGGGCAAATCAGTACATGCCACATATCTAGACCTTGCAATGACATTTGACACTATCCTACACTCGGGTGTGGTAAATAAACTCTGCCAACTAAATGTAAATCCCTGTGTAACAGACTGGATGGCTCACAAATAGGACCAATGAAATTAGGGTGGATGGCTGTACCTCCTCCAGAAGACCCGTTACTATCAGTATATCCTAGGGTTCAATCCTTGGGCCACTCCTCTTTGACATTTACTTCTCAGAGGTCAAAGCAAATGTTAAGGGTTTATGGTTGACCAAGTTAGCAGATGACTGTAAACTTGGTTCCATCCTTAACTCCCCAGAGGACACCAAGGTCCTGTAAGAATGCTTTTCCCAAACAAATAACCAGTGCCAAAACCTTGAACTAAAATTAGTGCCAAGAAATGTATAGTGGTATCCTTTGGCAAATACAATTTCTCTTGTAAGTATCACATTCTTAACAACCCCCTGAAAGTTGATCCTTATGTCAGGGATCTGAAGCCAATGTAGACAACAAACTGCCCAGTGCTCACCATGTATACACTACTGTAAGAATGTCCTTTTTCATTGTACAGCTTAAATGTAAAGGTATGGCACCCAGATCCAAGGATGTAATCATTGCACTGTACTCAGATCACATTAGTCAGATAACTGAATATCATGCCCCTTTTTGCATGTACCTGTCCAAGCACGTGTCACAACTGGCAAGACCACAATGTTTTATTTATTTATTTATTTGACATTTGTTGATCGGGTTAGTCTGGCTAAGCCGAAGGCCTTTTTCAGAGGAGGCCCGGGGAGAAAAGCTCCACAATTAGCAAAAATTAAGTAAAAAAAAATGTAAAAACACAAACCTCAAGCATAAAACAAACACAGATATATCAAAAATTAGAGAATAAACAAATATATGCAGTACTAGATTAACACCCCCTGAGACTATATACATTTTTCCAGCAAGGAAAACAGGCTTTGCCCTTTCTTAGTATAAAAAAAAAAGACCTAAATCATAAAAAAAAAAAAAAAAAAAAAAAAAAACTATGCAGACAATTTAAATTCCTTGTCCATCTTCTTGACTTCTGCTTCACATGTATAACATCAACAGACCATGACCTTTCTGACCTATTACACATTCACAAGTCAAATAGTAATGTGAACACCTACTCAAGGAATCTCAGTCTCTTCTGCAACATAAATTGGGAATATCGGAGGGATAGGCATGTATCACAGAGAATGCTGCTTCTAAGGAACCATCTTCCATGTCACATAAAATAAATTACTTCTTTTACTTCATTTAAAAAGAATTTGGATAAATGGATATGAAACTGCACATTCACACCTGGTTTAGCACCCATGTCTCTTATGGATAGGGGCAATAAGTAAATATCCCAGCATATCCTAATTCTGCCAGACTCTAGGTTACCCATCCACAAAATACAGGGGCCAGAAAACTACCATGGCAGTGTAAATCTAGGCTTCTTAAGATCCACACAGATTAATAGCTTCATAAGTACCCATGAAGTGTCTCTCCATATGTAGGAGTAAGTATATATCAGTAATAGTATACCAGTATAAAACTACTGTAGCAATATATTTGTGTAATAGTACACTGATGCTGCTAATGATAACTACTCCCACCAAGACCACACACCTCCAGGCACACCTGCACTGTACAAGGAGGTCACATTGCTGTCCCACCCATTCAATCTGTGTGAGGTGCTAATACTATCAGGATAGGGATTATACATCTATCATTACTTGCCCCTCCAGCATGCCATATACCATTCTCTACTGCACAGCTGTGGCATTGATCCTCCCCACATTGCTACACCCATTGCCATATCACTGCCATCCCTACAGGGCACACTTGTCTGATTTTCCATACTGCATGCACTTCCTCATGTAAGCACCATAGGTATGCCACAGTTACATGAGCATGATTCCTTTCAGCATATTCTTGTCTTGTGTTATGGCTAACATACATAATACTATATTATGCTACATGACTGCAGCTGTGGACTCGTGCCCTTATTTAGGCCACTGTTTTTGCAGATAGTATTAGGCCCTACTGACATGGTCCATGTGTTGCTCTATGGCATCTGTACCGAAGGCCATGTCCACTGTGTTCTTCCTTGTCTAGTGACCATATAATATTGCACTAGGGGAGTCCCTGCAGTCAGGCATTGCACGTCATGCATTGTGCTCACACATACACACAGGGGACCGGCAAAGATCCATGTCCTCCTGCCCTTTATGACCTACTACCTGCAAGTCTACCCTTTGGTGTGGCAGGTCAGGTGCATCCTCTGTATTGCCATTGCATGCCTAACATTTTACGTCTCCAGGTACTTTTAACAACAGGTAGCACATTCATCTTTAGTGATGCAAGACTAGAAGGCCCTGGGTTCTATTCCTACTCCATGTGACTGGATGACTGACACTGCAGTGCACACTGGGAGTTGCTGCACTCTTTAGTATGTCATCCTTCAGATGAGATGATAAATTAAGGTCTTATTTGCTTTAGTTGGCTGATGTAGACGTAAAGGATCCCACAGTGCCCACTGAAAATAGTAGAGGAAGTCCGCTGATGCCGTGGGCACATTTTCCTTAGTATTATAAAAAACACCTCATGTCTCCCCTGAAAAGGGACCACTAGCATACTGGGACCAACCCTGTCCACAAAAGAAAAATAAACTTTTATGCCTAGTGCAAATTGTTAGGGGGCACAGCTCTTTAATGTATACCAGCTTTTAAAAAACAGTATTGTATTTTCTGCTAAAGCTGAGCAATGTAGCATGCTCTCTGTGTAGTCTAAATTGGTAATTAAAACCTGAGTGCTGTAGCACTCTGCAGAGTATAAACTGTAGCAAGCAGTTTGTTTCAGTTTAAAAAAAAGAAAGACAGAAGGAACATACTTACTTTTTTAAAGTAAAACCCGAGTGCTGTAGCACTCCACAAACAGTATAAACTGTAGTAACTGTTTCCTACATTGAGCAAGCCATTTGCTACAATATAAAATAAAATATTTTTTTTATTAATAAAAATGTGAGAATGGAGGAAGGTTGGGGGCAGCAGGATCTGCCTTTGGTCAACTGGTGCCCTAGGCAAAAGGTCTCCACAGTGCCCCCCAACACCACCCTGTGCCCCCATTCTGGTCTGCCTACACCATCCAGATTACTGGAAAAGCACCCCTGCTAGAGTGCTGCCCTAGGCGGCTGCTTAGATGCTCTATGCCTAAGGCCGGCTATGGGGGGCAGACCACAGAAACGTGATCTGATTGGGTCCTGGAACATGAGGGAAGTGTGTGTATCTGGCTAGGAGAGGGCCTTTTTTCCTCTTCAGTTGAGCTAAGTGGGTGGGACTGGAACAGGATGCTAGTTGAACTAGCTACACCTCTGGTGGCAGTGGTCATCTTGTCATTTACCTGAATTGCCATCCTCTGCTTCTTTTCCAGATGCCTCCAGATCTGCCTCTCTGCACAGTGATAAAGGTCATCCAACTGGAGATGACTTGGAGGGTTCCACTCTATACTTCTGTAGTGTGTCACCCACATTGGTGGGGGAGAGGTCTCACCTTCTGGAGACACCACTGCCTATAGGTCATGATATGTTACCCGTCAGGATTTGGTGGAGGTGGTGATACCAGTGTTGGACTGGAGGCTTAACATTTATATTGGTCGCCTAAATAAGATGTGGCTTAGAGTTGCACCTCTGCCTGTCCCTTTCCATGGTGGCAACTAGTGGTTGGACACATGTGACAGACTAGTCACAGAGGTAACTAACCTCTGTCTGTGTGTGGCTCTGGCAGTGTGAAAGGCAGCCATTATTCCACCTTGTCCCCCTTTAACTAGCAATGAGTAAAAAACAATAGCCTCTGCATATCTCCTACCTTCACTACTATACACTGTCCCCATTTACACCATCCTTCAGCAATCTCTACTAACAAAAATCGAACAATGCTGATACAAGATGGCGAAATTTATAACTAGCCAATCTGCAAAATCCCACCATTGCCTAGCTTTAAAACAGTTAGGCTGGCTAGAACTTCTATACTATCTCTCTATCACCCAATTGGCAACCATTTATAATATAATCTATAAATCACAAAACTGTCCTATATTGCAAGCCTTAGTGGAACATAAATACTCCAGTGTGATCACTACATTCCACAGACAAATCCCCATTAATCATAACTAAAACCCAAAACTCTACTTGTCTGCCCTATACACAAATTATGTCTCCAAAGTTCGGAATGCTATCCCTACCAAATTGGATATCAAAGTACTCTATCCAGATTAAAAACTTGCTTAAACCACACCTTATTTCTCTCAAGCCTAAAATAACTTTTTCGTATAGTTCCAATTCACATCTATACTGACTTATGGCATCCAGAACTTTTTTGAGTCTGGCTTTTTTAAGTAAGTGACTTACCAGCTAAAAATTGGCAGTATTAAAAAGGGCAATATGTTATTAACAAAATGGCACTAATATTGTTAGTCTAGGATGCCTGTAGTGGAGAAATTACTCTTTGTTTTCCACTTATTATTCATATTTAAAATGTATGTTCATATAGTCATAACTGAGAGACCTACATGTTACTGAGTTGTATGGTATGAAACACCAATGTGGAAGACAGGATAATTTACTATCAATGCTGGTTTATATCATACTAAAGAAATATTGCTACTTGTTTGCTACTAACAATGAACATAAGCAATAGTTTGATATCTGCTTAATACTTCAATAGGCAAATGACTTACACATCATTGTATGACATTAAGTGAAAACTTAGATGTTATTGCAGAAAACTATCTTCAATATTTTCACTGTAAATTGCACATCTTGAGAGATATCCAGAATTATTTGTTTTGCTAATTATACAATTAAGCATATGTTTCAAAGTTCTGTAAATATCTCAATAAACACACACTTGTAGAGGAATTTCTTGTCATGTGAAAGGTTATGGCTGGTTAACAAAAAATGTTCTAAATATATATGTCTAAATTGTACAGGTTTCAAGATAAGAACGTTTGTGAAAGTTTACAGAAAATATAATTTGCAGTTTGTGTGCATTATAAAATATTATAGCATTTATGGAAAAGACAATGAGTGCACCAATTGTTATCAATGTAAAGAAAACTTCTTACTGATAACATTGCTATTTGTATAGATTTAATAGGTTTTATTGCTTACAGAATATTTACATTTGTTTATATTATGCTTTTAATTTTATTTTTCAGAAAATGCTTTGGAATATAAGATGTGTGTAGGCTGCTAAAGGTGTGACATTCCACACTGCATAGGTGTTACTCAGCTAAAACACTAGGTTCTGCTCTTGCACCTCCCCATTGTAGACTCCCTCAGCCCTTACACATCCTACATTACTGCTATATACGTCAATAAAACAAATTTTCAATATAACTCTCCTACTGTCTTCTTACTGCTGCTTCTACTGTCACTTCTCACCCCCCTGACAACTTTTTCCCTCCAACAAAATTCCAGCTCACACTCATTACCATTTACATCTGCCTAAATTTCCCTACAACTTTCTCTGCATACTATTCAAATATTCCTCACCTCCAGTCTGCTTTCTACTCATATCTCTCGCACCTTCTCTCTCATATTTTTTTTACTCATAAATGTAAAATTGTAAATTGACATTTCAGACCCCACTGTGTATTTCACTTTGGCTTGTATTAATATGTGATCATAGGATCATAGGAGATTACTAGGCTATCAACCTGGAGGTTATTTTAAGCTTAGCCATTTCAACCCAATGTAATACTATAGAGGTACTAGTCAGTCCCCAAGATTGCATTTAGTGATGACTGCATATGTCCAGGGGGATGTGGGCACTATCCCTGGAAAGAATTTACAATTTCCCATCCACTCATCCAGGTTTCTCTTGAACAGTATCATAGAGGTACTCTGTTTCCCATGAATTGGTAGCCTGTTCCAAAGATATGGCAGTCACTGGGAGATAAATTTGTCCCTCCAGCATATCCATTTAAGTTGCAGACCATATTTAAGTCCCTGTATATATTCATAAAGACACAAGCCCACTCACACACATATCTCTCTCTCTCTCTCTCTCTCTTTATATATATATATATATATATATATATATATATATATATATATATATATATATATTTATTTATATAAATATAGATAGATATACACATAGCATTAGGGTTGCCACCTCTTGCAATGCAGAAAAACAGACTGAAGCCATGTCCCCTGCGCTACCCATAACTCCTCCCAGGCCCAACCCATCTCTACCCACACTCACACCCATTTTATGACGTAAACATGTCTATCATTAGGGCAGAACGTCCCTTTTAGTACATTTTTACGCACCCAATCTACTTGCATTACTCTTTTTTGTTGTTGTTGTAGAGTATCTTGGCTGCCACTGCTTCGTTTTTGATGTGTCATGTAGGATTTCTATCAGTTAGAACTTGACAATTTACTTATGATGGATAGAGTCCCCAACAGTTGTGCATATGACAATATGCCACAGACTCACATGTATGCATATACACATGCACACACACGCAAGCACACACACATTTGTGTGTGTGAGTGTGTGTGTATCAGTCTATGTCTGTGTGTGTGTGTGTGTGTTTATGCATATACACACTCATGCATTTACATAAATAGAGATAGATACGGGTATACACATGCATACACACCTATATACCATCAAACAAAGCTAACCTTTGCAGATTCCATGTAAATTGCAAAAGTAGAAGGGAAAGACAACATCCCTACCTTGTTCCTTTTGAAAGAGGGAATGGAATAGAAATACCACACAAGAGATCTGAAGGAGATTTCTTATGTCTATTACAATGTTCTCAGTGTGTCAATAAATGATGGGAAAAAGCCAACTAGAACATAAAACATGAAGGCCAGCCCACCCTTTTGAAGGGTTTTTCATCATCCAAACACTATACCAAAAAGATCACTTCTGAGGACCTATTTTTAATGAACAGAGACTTTTTTTTTTAATGTTGCTTTGAATTTGACAGCCCAATACAAAATCACACTGATCACCACATATCAGTTATGGAAGGAAGAAAGGTAACCTTGAAGGAGTAGTCATGGCAAACAACTTTTAATAATGCTTCAGAATTTGTACAGTCCACATGATTTTTATCAGCTTCCATAGGCACTACTGTCACTAAAGTCTTTGACCATAGAGGTTAGAGGCTCCCTCTACTCTTCTATGATATTTAACAAGTGAGGTAGAAAAACTGTTAGACTCTCTTATATAGTTTCAAAGAAGTCCATTGTGCTCAGGCACCACTCTTTTCAGGGCCACCAAAAGTTTCTCCCCTGTCACTGGTAAAATCTACCTAATATTATCCCGTGTCATAGAAAACAAATCAAGATGATGACCAAATGATAGCCTCTTGTCAGACATCTATGGGTTCTAAAGCTCAACCTCATAATCTAAGAAGTAGTTATACACAATAAAACTGTTGTTCTATTGTCTTTTAAGTTAATTACAGTAATGTTAAAAATGTGCCCATTTTAGGGTCTTTATCCACAAATTATCTTTGGCTTGGTTTTGAATTCTTACACAAAGAAGTTAAGAGGTATGTCTTAGGTCTGTTCCTCAGAAAAAATTATGTTTTTCTGAAAATTTGTTGTGGATTGCAGTCACCAAAATAATAGCAGACATGTGAGCTTTAGACTTAATATCCTTCAGAAAATACTTACTAATGCAAAACCTGTTATACTAGCAACTGTCCAACTATATGTAACACCGGTATTTCAAATCCATTCCTGATATGGGTCTGAGAGGGCATAAGGTGGTGTTGCAATGGGTTACACTGTATGGTCCTGACAGCAGTGAGCTGAAATACTTTGCTGGGACATTATTTATGTATTTATTCATTAATTTGATTGCAAGGAGTATTTGAGGTATTCACAGTCATACAAGTGGGTGTAAGTGATGGTCATATCCATGTGCGTTCATGCTTGTGTGTGTGTTTAATTATAAAAATATAACGCTTTCTCTAAAGCTTATGAGCAGAAAACACACAGGGCTGAGGAAAATAATGCAGTGTATTTTGTACAAAAAATGGAAGCGTTTATAAGCAATATTTTGTCAGGAGGCAACACAGTTTTGGAGTACTCCTCTAACTAGAACTACATTATGTGACAGTAAAATGAGCAAAATCTTTTTTTTTTTGGCGGGGGGAGGGTGGAGGGTAAAGGAGGAACCATTTTAAAAGTTGCCCGGATGAGCAAGAACATTTTTAGATGTGTATTGCTTAAATAGAAATGTCTGGATCTCTGGATGAGTTCCAGACTGAGGTGGTTTTATTTATTTAACTGTAACTTTGCAACATAAGTCTGTGTTTAGTGAAAGTTCTACAGTCATGTCTTGGAAAATGAAAACATATAAACTTTTTATTAATTTTACTAACTAAACTCGATATAATTGGAATTTTTAGCAAGATGAGAAAACAGTCGTGTTATGTCTTTCTACAGTTTAATGAGGATAATTTTTAAGGCATAAATTAGACAATGCCTTAGCTAGACATAGGTGTTTTTATTTAGCGAGTTTTATTACTCGATCAAAATAGCTTAGATAACATAGATTTTTTTTGGTGTTGGTTCTTATATATATATATATATATATATATATATATATATATATATATATATATATATATATATATTTATAGCCGTTCTATCAACTAATTAGGTAACAGGAATGATAATTAACATGACGTACCATTTATTAGGTTTTTATATGGTGCGATGTAGTAATATGATGTTGCTAGTATGGTATTTCCTTAAAAGCCGTGTTGTTGATTATGTCAATTTCTGGATGTTTATGTATCTGTTTACAGGATTAGTTAATGGTAATACACAATGAGGGTTCTATACATACTTGTTAGTGGTTTTGTCTTAGGTAATAATGACATTCCATCTAATTTAGGTTATTTGTTTGCCATGTATTAGATGTGTTAGGAGGTTTTTTAGCCGCGTTAGGTTAACTATAGCTTAGTGGTAACTAGCCATCATTACCTGTGCTATTTAACTGTATAGATACAACTTGCCGCATGTACCGCTTTGCATTTCAGTGATGTTTCTTTTGTATTTCATTTTATTTACTTAATAAGAACTGATGAACTTTCATTATGGTTAAAAGATCTTTATGGATTTTATGAGGGTAAGAAATTATTGGGCATTTTTAAAAATGTGTATATGGTTCTTTTAAGAAATCGGATTTGAGTAACAACGCCCATTTGATGATGTCATGTAATGAGGGTTTTTTTAAACCAGATTTTTAATGTAAACAGTGTTCTGAAGAAGTCCGGATAATATCCGGACGAAAAGCGCTTTAACCTTACTGTTTTTGTTCTTGTTTTGTTGGATCTATTTGTTGAACCTGTGAAAACTGCTAATTATTAAAAGTGCATCTCAGCATTTCAGTGTGGAACTGCTACCTGTGTTCGTTGTTTTGAAGTATTTTGTACTTTCGTTTAGTTGTTGTGTGGCCTATCTATTCTTAACTAGTCTGGTGGTAATAGTGTTCTGTGTTTTTGCAGCATTTATTTTATGTCTGCAGTTGTTTATCATTCTGTTCAGCTGTTTTTGTGAAAAATGCTGCCATGCAGGAGCCAATACTGTAAATGGCTAGGAATTCCTGTCACATGCCTCTTCATTTGCAATCAAAGCATGGTTATGTAACAAGTGTGGTGTGTTTTCAATTAATACTGGACAATTTCTTAAGCCTACTTATCAATGTATCTTTTTCTCACCCTTTGTCATATATATGTCTGTGTGTGTTTTCATTCTGGCCTTTTTGCTCTTCAATTCTGCAGATTTCTATGCTCTATTAAATCCACCCTACATGTCTTACTTTCTTGTGACATTTGATTTGCATCCTCACTAGTTGTCTCACAGTCTCTCTGTGTTACAATTTCCCTCTCAGTTTATATGAATGACATATTTTCAGCTATATAATCCTTAAGTGTTATAATACAGAATCCAAAGCACAGGTAGCAGCTCTAAACTACTCAGAGTGTTTGACAGTTAGTCCCTGGATAGGTGATGTCACTCCAAACAAGGCTGCAATCTGCTCTTTCCTGACTATCCCTTATAGGTATTTACACATAACTCAATCTTTGCATCTCCCACACATGTATTCTATTTATAGCACTTGATGGTTCCTTTCTTTCTTTTACTGATTTTTTTCATATCTGTTGCCTCCTCTTGATTATCCTCTGTCTTAACCCACTCCTTCCCTATCTGCCAACTTCACCATCACCACTTTTTCAATATTTGAACTCTTGCAGGCAAGCGCTGTACATCATAAAATAGTTTACATCCATGGTCAGCTCTCCTAGTCAAAAATGCCACTCTCTCCAAAACCACCCAGTCTTAAGATCTTCTGTAGTAGAATCACTTACCTTTCCTTTATCAACAGAATCCAACATTTTTTGTGCTTCTCCTATTATTTCATTTGAAAAAAATGAGCAAGAAAAACTGACCATTTAGGCTGCAAGCTAAAGGTCTATTAGATGTGTTCTATGTATGGGAAAGCTTGTAAAGGCCACCTAGACCTGACACTCAGTCATATATCCTTTCTCCATTTCTCCTCCACAGCCTTAAAAAAAACATTGAAATTTCTGCAGCCAACTTCTTAAAAGGTTCATAAAAAAAATGTAAAAAGAGAGTCCAGAAAAAATGTTACCCGGGAGACGTAAACAAAGGGGTTCCACTAGAAAAATAGTAAAACACGAAAAAAGATTTTTTTCTTTAACATTGGTCTAAAAACTACCCATAATTCTATTAAAACTTAACATTTTGAGTTCATGTTTTCAACATACTATCTGTGGTCCACCACCGCCTGAACTAGGACACTGATTTCAGGCAACTAAGATGTAAAACAGGATTTGTGAAAATAACTGAAATGGCATTTACACAAGAAACTACACATTGGTCACCAGAATTAGACAGAACATTCCTAACATGAATACCTTCAAAGTTTCATGCAAAACATTTGTGTAGTTAGAATGTTATACCCCATACAGAATCAGTTAAAATGGCAACATATTTTTAAACTTTATGTTCAACAAATGTCTGCAATTCTGCCAAAATATAACACTTTGAGATCAATTTTTTTCACAATATCATCTTATAGACTATAATAACCTGAACTATACCATATAATAACTGCAACTCATACCCAGATGAGATTTGTAAAAATAACTTGAAAAATTACATTTCCTGAAGAAAGTGTACAATGTGCACAAGTTCCTGAAATCATTACCCTGAAATTCTCATACCAAAATTCTATCTAGTTAAAAAGTTATAATCATGTACAACATAATTTATAATATACTTTTCTTTACCAATTTAAACAACTTTATTAAGAAAGAAAGGCAGTCAACATCCAACCATCATAATGCCCCCCAAACAGTCAGTGTGAAACTCAAAACATTGAAACATGCAGTCTAATATTTTACAGCAGTGAACAACTGAAGACCAGGGTTACATCTTCAGGCATTCTTAAAATCATAACATAACAAGTAAATTACAAGACTTTCTCCTTTGATGAGTATAACCGCTATGGCCACTCATCTTTAATACTAATTGCATGTTCATTGACCATTCCAATCCTGTTGAATACACTCATTCTTAACCTACTCCTGTTTCCTACTGGGGTTCCATTTCAGTATCCTCAGTTCTATTTCTACCTGTTCTACTACATATATAAGTTCTGCTACTCTTGGAACTCATTCAGTCTTCCATTTTCTCATTATTGTCTTTTTAGCTAACGGTAGCACTAATGTCACCAAGGCTCTAATTTGAAATTTCCCTAGTTTGTTTCCACCCAACTAAAAAAAAAAAAAATACATAATGACTGTCTTCCAAGATAACCCATTTTTGCAGTGATCATTGGTCTTAGCCTTAATAATTCCAATTAAAATCCATGTAGTTTAGAAAACTCACAAAAATGTGTATCTAGTACCCTACCTTTCCTTGATCACATCTCCAGCATGCTTGACTGGAGCCAGTGAACATCTTTCT
Source organism: Protopterus annectens (assembly GCF_019279795.1). Taxonomy (NCBI): domain Eukaryota; kingdom Metazoa; phylum Chordata; order Ceratodontiformes; family Protopteridae; genus Protopterus; species Protopterus annectens. The sequence goes on along the minus strand of NC_056751.1, from coordinate 232,948,084 downwards.
AGTGTGTAAAAATATTTGAAGAGACATTTTCATGTGAAAATTATGAATTTTCTTGCCTTGATTGCATAGCTGGAAGATAAACAATTATCATTCCATTATTTTGCTGTGATCTCCCTATTTGTGAATTTCATCCATCTCTGTGATGATCCTTTCCCTTACCTGTTGTATATCAGGGCTCTATATATTTTACTAATCATATTTTTAAAGTTTGCATCTGGAGCCCTGGCCTCAATTACCTTTATAAACTCTGGTCTAGCAAGACTTACTTTCTTGAGCCCAGTTTCATATTGTTTTAATATATGTAGTGGTCCTCTATAGGTCATAATATCTTGACTGCCTGGTTGAAATCTTGCATATAGCTCTCTAAGTTCCCACCTGCCTTATCCCTCCCTCTCTCTCCCCTCTTTTGTTTTCCCACCATCTGTTCAAAATATCTGTATTTATTTCTGACTTGCTGTTACTCTGTCCTATGGCTGCAGCACACATTTCTAAAATGTATATTCCTTAATCTATAAAGTGGTTATCTTCTTCTTGCAAATTGAGTCTAAATAACTATTCTCTTTCTGTTACTGCATGTGATTAAATGCTTATTCTTTGGATTATTTCCTTCTGTCCCTCCTGATGTAAAATCACCTACTTCTATGTTTTCTCATATTATGGATTTTGCATATAAGCTGCAATTTTCAGTTGGGAAGCCCTCTAGTAATCATACAAGTCAGAGACTGGCAAGTTTCCCTCTCTAACTGGGAGAAGTAGCTTTTGCCATTTCACCTGAGGATGTTTATCACCCCATGTATACTTAATGAGTTCTTTTTTTTTAAGGGTTTCCGATATCTCTTCCTTGGGTCATCTAATAATGACTGGGCTATCTACAATATGTCTGGGTCTACACACATGTTCACATTTGGTATTATTGGCTCTACATTGTTGGGACTTACCTTATATCTATTTATAATTCTCAGTAATTTCCCTTCAACTTCCCCATACCTGTCTTTAATATTGATTGGCTTTGGTCTTTTCTTAAACTTATTCCCAAACACTTCAAGAAGTAGTGTCTCCAACATTGGGATATGTTTGTACTAAAATGTGTGTGGGTTCATAATGCACAACTAATGCTTTTATTTTTATATTCATTAATCTTATAGCCTGAAAATTTGGCAAAATTCCTCAGAATATGGGACACTTCATGTAGATTCTTGTCTGAATCCATAATGTATAATATAATGTTATCCATGACTAGAGCTATTTTCTCTTGCTGCCCATTCCATTTCCAATCCCTGATGTCATATGACCTAAATCTCTGGGCTAGTGGCTCTAAATATAATGCAAAAAACATGGGAGACAATGGGCAGCCATGTTGTGTTCCCCCTTTCTATTGATAACTCTGTAGATAGTCTTAAATTTAGCTTAATCACTGTTTTTGATTCCCATATATTGCTTGTATTGCTGAAACAATATCCTCTGACCAACCTATCTGCTACTCTTGGAACTCATTCAGTCTTCCATTTTCTCATTATTGTCTTTTTAGCTAACAGTAGCACTAATGTCACCAATGGACTATGGCAAATCCCTTCTCAGCTTCTAGTGATATCATTACTAATGGGTTCTTGTCTATAAATGCTTGTTGTTGTATTAAATATGTTCTAATAGTATTAGCAAATATTTGCGTGCCCTTAACAAATCCACACTGATCTAAATGGTTCAGCTTAGGGAGGATACTAGTTAATCTTTCCACTAAGATTGCCTCAAATACTTTAATCATGGTTTAAAATTGAAATTAGTCTGCAAGAACCTGGGTGACTAGGATCCCTGCCTTCCTTGCATATTACATATATTACTAATTTGTGCCATTAAAGTGGTACTTGCTTGCTCAGCAGTATGCTGTTAAATAGCCCTAACTAAATAGGAATCACTTCCTTATTAAACTCTTTCCATACCTCTTTTGGTAAACCATCCCATCCCAGGGTTTTCCAAATTGCATGCTTCAACATCTGAGGTTCAATTTCATAAGTTTTTTCTGCATAGCTGCCTAGCTTGAGCATTTTCTGGCTTGTTAAACTTGATTTCTGTATTAGTAGCTGTATTTAGAGCACAACCAAAAGCTGTTTGCTGAATTTCCTGTTTGCACTTAATTTTAAATAGTTTTTTTCTTAAAACTTGCATATTTTCTGTCCTTGACCTAGCACTCTTGTGTGGGGTCATTTACTGCACTGTTATAACTTGATATTACTTGCGAACCTCTGCTATCTCTGAAAAAACAAAAACAAAAAAAAATCTTGCTTTTTTCCCACTTTTCTGAGAGTTAAAAAGGTTCAGTTACAGGCTTGCTGTTCCTGAACTGTTTGAAAGTTTCTGTGAGGCCATTTTGCTTGGGCTGAGGGAGGGTCTCTCTGTTGATCAGTGGCAGTGACTAACATTGAGCAGCTTCCCTGCCCCCCGTAGAGGTGGTTACTGACTTGAAACTGTAGTTTTATTGGCCACTAGGGGTCATTTCCATAACTCCTTCATCTTCCTCTCTTAAAACCTAGTTGCCTCGTGGTTTGGGCGTCTTTTCAGGCTTGTTGGCTGTTGGTGAAGCACCCTCCAAGAGGAAAAAACGCTGAGAGAAGAAGGGAGCCACTTTTGAGATTTTAAGTATTTTTTCTCTGTTTATTTGCTAAGTTTTTCTGCATAGCTGCCTAGCTTGAGCATTTTCTGGCTTGTTTTATTTATTTATTTTATTTATTTGCAGTTGTTTAACCAGGATAGTCCATTGGGCCCAAGGAACCCATTTTCAATGGAGTCCTGGGGAGAAAAGCTCCACATACAGATTATACAAAGATTAAGTTCCACACATAGATTGTTAAACTTGATTTCTGTATTAGTAGCTGTATTTAGAGCACAACCAAAAGCTGTTTGCTGAATTTCCTGTTTGCACTTAATTTTAAATAGTTTTTTTTCTTAAAACTTGCATATTTTCTGTCCTTGACCTAGCACTCTTGTGTGGGGTAATTTACTGCACTGTTATAACTTGATATTACTTGTGAACCTCTGCTATCTCTGTAAAAAACAAAAACAAAAAAATAAAATCTTGCTTTTTTCCCACTTTTCTGAGAGTTAAAAAAGTTCAGTTACAGGCTTGCTGTTCCTGAACTGTTTGAAAGTTTCTGTGAGGCCATTTTTGCTTGGGCTGAAGGAGGGTCTCTCTGTTGATCAGTGGCAGTGAATAACATTGAGCAGCTTCCCTGCCCCCCCATAGAGGTGGTTATTGACTTGAAACTGTAGTTTTATTGTCCCTTTTGGGTCTATTCCTGCTTCTTTCCAGCCCCTGCTATCAAGCATGCTTTAACGTGCTTTAGCGCGATTTAGTGCGGAGTTGCCACTAGAGCAGCATCGGGCAGCGCCGGTTAAACAAGGTTAAACTCTTTCTGGTTCCAGAAAGTCTGTTGTTCAATTTTTCCCTTAGAACTGCTCTGTTAGGAACCTAAACAGTTTACACCTACACTAAAAAGTGCAGCACTTGTTCCAAATAGCTTTTCTTCTCAAAAAGCTCAGCACTTGTCTTATAAGCATATCCCTTGTCTTATAAGCATTCTCTTTGCAGGTCAAGCACTCCTATATTATACAAATCTCTCACTAGCAAAACCCCCCAGGAGTGCCCACTTCCCTGCTAAGCCCACTACTTTTCTGTCTCATACCAACTCATAATTCTTTCTAGCATGTCGAAGGGTCAGATGCTGGTGTCCTCTCCTGCCCAGTTGGTGAATCTGGGAATTCTGAGACAATGTTACAATTGACTCATGTACACGGACAACCCTCTCCTCCTCCCACGTAACACTAACACTTGTGAGAGATGCAGCTATTTAGCCAGACTGGAGGCTGAGCTCTCTCAACTCAGGACTGGCAAGACCAGGCAGGAGGAGAAGGCAACTACACACACCACAATACCAGTCTCACATAACTCAACCACACCACTGAATCAAACACATAAACACACTAAGACATACTCGGAGGCTCGGAGTAAAAATTTACCTAAACAGCCGAGGCCTCCAAAGCAGACACCCAAGCAACTGCAAACTCAATACACCACACAAACAACACATAAACAACAAAATCAGTGTGCAAAGTAGTCACTGCCCTTAAGGCCAAATACAACACCAAACATACTTCTCATAGGTGACTCCATAGTCAGACACACTGATGTCCCGCTCACCAGAATGAGTAAGGAGAAGGTCACAGTAAGCTGCCTGTCGGGCACTAGAATCCGCCACATAACGCAAGCACTCAGGTCTCTCAACAGCAGGTACAAGTATGACTCAGTCATTGTCCACGCTGGTGTCAACGACCTGAGACGTACCTCCTTGGACTACATGAAAAAAGACATTGAGGAGCTCTCTGATTATGTAGCCCAGGCAGGTATGACCCTGACCTTGAGCAGTATCCTACCTTTACCTAGAATGATGCCACAATACAGTGATAAGATGATCAGCTTTAATAATTGGCTTAAATTCTGGTGTCATTCAAAGGGGATCCAATGTCTGTCTGCCTGGGATGACATGCTGGACAAGCCACGCTGCTTCGCAAGGGACGGCTTGCACCTGTCACCCCTAGGCTTCCGGATATTGGCAAAGGCTCTTGCCACCCCCATAGTGCCTTTTTAGGCAAGGCTCAAATTCTAAACCTACCACCCTAGAATACAAAAAAGGAAAAAAACTAAGGGTAATGCTGCTCAATGCCAGAAGTCTCAATCTCAAGATGCACGCACTCGAGGCCCTTCTCAGTATGGAGAACATCGATGTCTGTGCTGTGACAGAAACCTGGTTCAAGGCTCCTGATAGCACCCCAGCACTATCAGGTTTCACCTCATATCATGCGTTCCGGCCCCAAAATCCGGACAACACCAAGAAAGGAGGGGGGGTGTCCGTATTCATAAAGGACACCCACACCTCAAGGTTGGTGGCAACGCACGATGCATCGGAGACCATCCAGGTGCAATTAACCATAGGCAAGACTGCTCTGCAATTTGTAACATGTTACAGGCCACCCTCTCAAACTCAGGAACCTCACATGGCCTTCCTGAAAACATTGGAGGGGATAAATGTATCTCCAAACACCATCATACTAGGTGACTTCAACTACCCTAATATAGACTGGGAACACTACTCAAGCCCAAACACTCTAGCCCAAAGGTTCCTGGAGTTCATAAACTCAAATGCCATGGAACGACTAGTCACCATCCCCACAAGAGGAGAAAACATACTTGATCTCATCATCACGAACATGGGATCACAATGTTCAACACCGGAAGTATACCCCTCACTGGTGAGATCAGATCGTAAACTAATCTTGCTGGAGGTCCTCATCCCGCCCCCACCTGAAATAAAAAAGTCCACAGTGAAAAACTTCTCAAAAGCCGACTTCACACTTCTAAAAACTAGTGTGGTCTCCTTTAAGGCCCCTGAGCCAGTGGTAAACATTACTCAAACCGCTGAGTCACTTACAAATGCCTTCTATCAGCACCTACAGGACTGCATGGATCAGGCAATCCCAAACAAAACTAAGACTCTTTGTACCAAAGGCAAGCGTCCAGTCTGGTGGACCCCAGCCATAAACAAGCTCTACAACAAAAGGAGAAAGCTACTACAAGATAGAGCAAAATCCTTGAAAGGTAAGACACCTTTGATCATTATAAGTAAAAAACTAAGAGCTCTCATAAAAATCATCCAAGGCAAATTTTGAGAGAAAAATCACTAAGGACTCAAAAGACAATCATAAGGCCTTCTTTAGCTATGTTAGAAACCTAGGAGGAAACTCCCAGATATGCTCAGAATTAGTTCAAAATGATGTGAAGATTACTGAACCTACACACATTGCCAACATACTGGCTGACAGGTTCAGTGCAAACTTCTCCCCCCCCTCCCCCCCAAAAGGAGAGATATCTATACCAGAGGATTGTAGCCCCCCAAACATCTCCAACGCCCAGGTGAGAACTGCTCTCTCCAAAGCAAAAACACAGCATCCATGGGACCGGATGGTGTCCCCGGCTGTGTGCTCCACGAACTCAATGAGGAATTAAACCCGCAGTTAGGACAGCTGTTTAATCTTAGCCTCACCTCAGGATACGCCCAAGGAGTGGCGCACGGCGACTGTGGTCCCACTTCACAAGGGCGGTGCCTCCACCGACCCTGGAAATTACCGTCCCATTAGCTTGACAAGCCTTATCTGCAAAGCCATGGAGAGGACCATAATGGAACTCATAAATAAAGACATAGGGAACTTGCAGACTTTGGATCCAACCCAGTTTGGCTTTGTCAAAGGCAGATTATGCCTTTTAAACTTGGTTGACTTTTTCGAGACAGTCACCAAGGCCATTGATGAGGGAAAGGCAGTCCATACAGCCTACCTTGACCTGGCAAAGGCCTTTGACACAATACCCCACTCAGGTATCATCGAAAAACTCATCACCTTGAATATAAACCCATACATCACAAGATGGGTTGCAAACTGGCTAAGTAACAGAACCCACAGGGTCAGAGTTGCTGGAGCCATGTCAGACTCAAAGCCTGTCACAAGTGGTGTCCCACAGGGCTCAGTCCTGGGTCCACTCTTGTTCGGCATCTACTTTTCTGAAGTACAAGCAAACGCAGGAGGGTTATGGCTGACAAAGTTTGCAGATGACTGCAAACTGGGCGCCATAGTCGAAAACACATCTGACACAGATATCCTTCAGAAAGGCCTCACAGAAACGGATAACCGGTGCCAGAGCCATGGCCTAAAGTTAAATGCCAAGAAATGCATAGTCATACCCTTCGGGAAAAACAAGGTTACCCCTAGCTACCATATAGGTGGCAATCCACTGAGCACAGAAGAAGTCATCAGGGATCTGGGGACCCAGGTTGACAGTAGCCTTTCGTTTGGCACTCATGTTGCTAAAGTAGTTAGGAAAACCTTCTACATTGCCCACCTGATCATGAAGGGATTCACATCTAGATCAAGGGAGGTCATCGTCCCCCTGTACTCATCACTCATTAGACCTATGATTGAGTACAATGCCCCATTCGGAATGTATCTGACCCGACACCTGCAGCAGCTGGAAAGGCCCCAAAAGTTCCTCACCAAAAGGATAAAGGGTCTCAAAAATGTCTTATGCTGCCCGACTGAAAGAACTCCAGCTCTATTCAGTCTCATACCACTTGCTCAGAGGTGACCTGTGCCTGACATATAAGGCCATGTCAAACCCAGATTTGCTGAATATGCTTCACCTCAAAAAATCTAGATCCCTCAGAACCACAAGGGCAGGAGACTTAAACCTTGACACGGTTATTAATAGAACGTGCTGGAGGGACAGATTCATCACCCAGAGACTCCCTATGCTGTGGAACAAAATCCCGGTACATGTGAGGCAGAGCACCTCGCTGGCCTTGTTCAAGAGGAATCTTGACCAATGGATGGGAGATCGCAGATATACCCCAGGGATTACTTCAGTGTCACTGCTTGACAGAGGCACAGCAAAATAATAGGCATAGTTTTATTCAAACTAAAGGGGTGGCGAAAGCCAAATAACTATGGGCTAGGCTTATAAATGCCCTTGGGCAGATAGCCTAGTATGAACCTATGAACCTATGAACCTATAGGAATAGATTCGTTTTGTTCATCTTTGTGCATCAGTCACTGAGAGTTGGGGAGGTCTAAATCTTGTAACAAATCTTCTAATTCTTGCTCTTAAGTCTCACTATTTGCATTTTATATAATTCACAGTAATATGCCCTAAAAGCTTCTTGTATCTGTAGGGGCTCATTGACAAACATATTCCTTTGCAGATTTTTAACTTTTGTGATATGCCTTTCTACTGCCTGCAGTCTCATTTTTGTTGCTAATTTTTCTGCAGTTTTGGAAGGTTATCATAGTATACAGTCTTAAGAGCTATAACTTGTCTCTTTAGTCTTTCCTGGCCATACACTTTCCATAACTGTTCTACTTTCTCTAACTCTTTATGTTGGTCTGTTGTTACAATACCTTTCCTCTGTTGAAGGTCCCGTATTAAATCTAACCCGCTCCTTAGTTTTGTTTTCTGTTTTGCCCATAATTCCCTCTTTCTCTATTCCTAATTCCCATTTCACTGTTCTTTTTAAGTTATCACAACCCTCATGCCAACTATCTCACCCTGGTACTGTCTTTTAAAAGTTGTTTAAAAAACTCCTTCATATCAGGATATTTAACATATGATAGCTGCATCCTCCAGTACTTCCACCCTTGAAAGTGATTGCTTACCTTTGCTTTTGTAGTCAACTCACAGGTGCATGGTCAGAGTATAAAATCAGGTAAGTAAATAATCCTTGAACCTGGTTTAGATGTTCTTCTGTTATGCATATCCTGTCCATTCTCACCCATGTTCCATAAAGATTAGAGGTAAATGTAAATTTCCTTCCCCTCAATCTCACTTCTTTTGGGTTCCACAAACCAAATGTTTTTAGTACCAGCGATAATAGTTTCCCCTCTTTTGTAGCTTTCTTATTTCTTGGGTCTCCTGATACATCCTCTTTTGCATTTACCACATTCCAGTCCCCAGCTATAACCAATAGTCTCTAGTCCACAGTTATAACTGATAGTCCTTGAGAAAATGCAAGTATCTGTAATTAGGTGGGAGGTAATATTACCAATAGTGTTCCTACTCCCCATACAGTCTACCCTTACTAAAGTATAGTGCTCCTACTCCCCATACAGTCTACACTTACTAATATATTTGCTTTGCTGGTCTACTTTCAAGTCTGTGATCATAAGGGGCATTCCATTCTTTAATAAAGGTATAAATCCCCTTTTTCATTCCTGGACAGTATTTGCATAATATCCCTTCATATGTGACTTCTTGATTAAGATCATCATTGGTTAAGTGTGATTCTTGCAGCAGTATTAACATTCATATTGCTCTGCCTAATGTACTCTAATATATTCCTTCCTTTACTATTGCAGACCACTGACATTCCAGATCACTAAATGGATTGCCATGAAAAAAATCTATATTTAAAGGTGATTTTCTCATTTTTAAGCTGATCTCCCCCTCTTTTCTCATGGCAACCATTTTAATGCTTAGTGAGAATTTAATTCCAACAAATAATTCACAACCAATTTTCAATAAAATGAAATTTCAGGTAATCAAACTAAATATTAGTTCTAGTGTTTACATATCAAAAAAAAAAAAAAAAAAGAATGATAAATCTTCCATCATGGTAAAGCAAGCAAATGCACATTGCAATGACCCAGTCCAGTTCACCCAGTGGTCACTCATTTCTCCTGACATATCTCTGCAGCCTGTGTATTCGAGAAAAACAGATAACTTCTATCATAGAGAATATTTAACCAGTAGTTTTAGGGTGCATAATCCTCATGATATTAAATATCAGAATCAGTACATAAAACCATTAGCTTGCCCACACTGAGAAGTAAAAAATACTTCCATCAGTATGCGGGGAGTCACAAATATACATCTACAACCATTTCACTTGTCAAAATACAATAACAAACCATATAATTGGTGTTTTAGCTAAATGTTTACCAGTGATATTATTATGTTTATCTTACATTCAGTATTCAGATATCCCCATTCAATTTGCAATGTGCTTCACTTACAATGTTTCTTCTAATGTCCTTTGGTGATCATTAAAGAATTTTCTTCTTCTGGCAATATTTGGGTGTCTAAATATTCTGACACTAAATACAAAAGTGGCATAGCAATATAGAGGGCAATTAATAACAACAAAAAGAGAAGAAACTATTCAACATGAATCAAAGGAAATTCCTGCATTATGGCATGGAGAACCATTTTAAAAGAAGAACCTACACAGTCTAACTTTTCAGTCTTTTGACTGGAAACTCATCTCATTAATTATGTAAGACAAATGTCAGAGTAAATGTACTCCACTAGAATGAAGTTCAGCCTCTTGAGCAATGGAGGTTGGAGGCTACTCTTCATCTCCCCTCACTTCAGGGAGCACATGGTCTAATAGGGCCTCCATGAGAGCTTCTCTCATATGTTTTGAGTTCTTTTGCATCTCAATTTGCTGGTTCAACAATTTCTTTTAGTACTTGGGAAGTGTCTTCACTGTTCAACGCTCCTTTCTCTCCTTGGACATAGAGCTGTTATCCTTTTGTAGATTTCCATTTACTGTCTCTTTTTTCCCATTGAAAGTCCCTTCACTATTTTGGCTAATGCTTCTTCATGGGAATATAATGGATTTTACCCCCACTGGCAAAAAATTCTTGAAAACAGCTGGATACAGAATTTGAAATTTCAGACTGAAAGGCCTACATAACTTAATGTGGGGAAAAAACGTATTCCTTATTTCACCCCAATCTATTTATTTATTTGACATTTTTTAACCAGGTTGGTCTGACTGAGCCAGGAGCCCATTTTCACCGGAGATCCGAGGAGAAAAGCTCTACAGCATTACATATACATTAGTAGCAGACCTAGATTACATAAAGAATTTGTGACATAAATTGTAACATAACTTATCTGTGTATGCAAAAAGATCATTTAGGAGCACTCATCTTCTTCACCTTACAGTAGACCTTATTTAGTTTCTCCTGGATTTCTGACATATTACTAGTTGTTGCCTAGCCCAAGTTATTTTGCCAGTGCTATCTGACAGCACTCCAATGGCTATTAGGAAACATTATAGTTTTTATTTTGCGGACTACTTTTGGGTTTCCAACCAGTTTTCTTCATAAATTATGCTATAACTTAAGGAGTTCTTTAGTCCAATGCACTAATTATTAAAACTAAATTAAAAAACATAAATTGCTTGATGGAGCCAGAGCAAACATAATGTGCTACCAACCAGTCAGCACCATCACTGAAATTCTGTGGAAAATATAATTTTTAACATTACTTTCAACAAAAGCCTTAACCCTGCCAAGCCTATCATTTTGTGTTCGCATTTTGAACATGCAGTCTATGAACCATCCCACTTGAGCTAAAACACTGAATTTGTGAAATTCAGGTATAAAACATGATTTACAACAACAGTTGTAAGATGGCATTTACAAAAGGAATTGCACAATAACATACAACACAGAAACAAATACCCTAAAAGTTCATACAACTATGTTCATAATTAAAAGCAATAACTCCCCCAAAATCACTTAAATAGTTACAATGGATATAGGAACAATTTTACATTAATACATAATACAGAATATATAATTATATCATATATAAATTCAAAGTAAAAAAATAGATACACATTTTTAAGTGCAATAAGGCACAAAGGGTACACATATTACTACACACCCAGGAACTGTAAGATTCTTGCCCTTCATGTTTCTACCTCATGACACCCATAGGCATGTGATAATATCAGCACCATACAAACCCCCTATTCTCATATCCTCTATACTGTTTATGATGCTCAACAGGCATAAAGTATAAGCCATTCCTATTCTACTCTCAGCACTTGAAGCCTCCAAAATAAGTTTATAGTATTTGAAGTATGACATGTCTCTCAACAGCCTTATATCACAGCTGTTACTTTATCTTGGCTGAATTCAAACAGCTGCCTCATCCCTTACTCAGCCAACTTTGATAACAATTATTATATCATCTTTAGCATGTTAGCAAGGTAAAATTAAGGAGTGTGATTCTATTAATCACACACACACACACACACACACACACACACACACACACACACACACACACACACACACACACACACACCAAAAAAATCAGTGTTCGTCACCTGAAGCAAAAAGCCAAAGGTCCTAGTCTATCTTCTCTCTGCATGTCTTATATGTAACCACCAGAAGCTAATTGCTGACTTTCTTCTTTAATTCCTGTTATAACATATCCTTGACTCTTCCTCCCTGTACCTTTTGAATTGTAAATTTACATTGCTAGATTTACTTTATGCTAATCTCGTCACATCATAGGATCACTAACAACTGCTTTCTGAAATTTTCCTTGCATTACCTGGTAAATGCTCCTATGTGGATAAATGTCAAAGTTAATAACCACACCATTCCTGAACTGCTAATCACTGATGTCCCATTTAGATTTTCTCTTCTTACTTTTCTTGATTGTTTGCTTAGCAATCACTGTCCACTTCAAATTACACAAGCCACAAATATTCTAAAGTCCTTTACATTCTATAACAGACTCAGAGCAAATTCCTGTCTTTGTTAAACACTTTCTTTTGCTCTCCACAACAGGTCTCTTGTACTAAACTGATCCGATCTTGATTCTGTTCTCAAAGTAGATTTTAATGTCATTCTTGTTCTGTAAGACTAGGCTCCCATGGCCCACAGTTCATTTCATATATTAAACCTGTTTGCAAAGAGATACATCACACATGGTAAGCCATCAGAGTAAAAGGAACTCAACAAGACGTACATTAATCTATCATTCTTAGAAAAAACTGCAGATCTGCATGTGATAAAGCCAAAGATTTGCTTTTCAGGACACAGCAGATAAAATTCTTCAAAAACTCCAAACATTTCTAAAGAAATAAATCATCTTTTAACAGGCCATGTCAAAGTTAGTCCAGCTCTTCATCTAAAAAGCAATGCCTTATGTCTCACAGATCTGCCTTTGGTAGTAAATGCTTATGCTGGTTTTCTTGCCTTGTTATGTCCAACATAATACAGTCAGCACCCTCCAATCCCCAAGACACCTCTTTGTTATTCTTCTTTTTTTCATTGAAACATATAACTACTCTAACTCTCACTTCATCTGGTTAGTCAGTCAGTAAAGATATATATACAAACTAAGTCATACAGCATATTATGTCTTTAACACTCACATACATAATTTACCTGTCTATAAGACCACAGTACTGTTCTGCTTTGTGAAAATTTACTATCATCAACTGACTATCTGTCTCTCCTCTACCATGCATTATATTTCTTTACTTCTGACATTTGGCAAAATTCTTGAAAAAAAAATAGACTATCTGTGTGATTATCTGAATTTCAGCAGCCTGCTTCATCATTCTCAATGTAGTCAGGAAAAGATCAGCCTTCTGCTACAGGCCTTATACAGCTATAACATCAATAATAGTAGAGAAAGCTTTATAGGAGTAATTTTTTGTGATGTGACCAAAGTGTTTGAATCTGTACCCATGCTCTCTTCCTCACATCTGATCTAAAAGCGCATGGCCTCTACTTTCTTGGACTACGCTGGTTTAATTGTTGCTTAAATAATTCAACAGGGAAGGGAACTGTAAACAGCACTAACTTCAGTGCCTTTCTCCTTGATAAGAACATTCCTTAAGGGTCTTTTCTCATCTCTCTCTCTTGTTACCCATTTTACCTAATTAGTTCATATGAAAAACATACTATATAACATCCTTTAATATGTAAGCCTTCTACATTTCATTGAGGTAATATCATTCAGAACTCCATCATATGCTCTGGTATGTTTCATTTTATCCTGGTTATATCTAAAAGTAGTTTTTTTCCTTCCCTTTCTATAAAATCTGCTTGTGGTGTCACTCCCTATGCTCACTTGTATTTTCCTTAGAATATAATTATTTTCTATAGTTATCTTTTACAGCCAGGTATGCTCATTTTTTACCTTAAAAGACATTTAGTTTATACTATTATCATCTTTCTAATGCCAACTACCTTTTGCTTCACTCACCTCTCTGTTTTTGCCTTTCATTACTTTTCTTTCCTACCTACCTTTCATAGGTTCATAGGTAGGTACTAGGCTATCGGCCCAAGGGCCTACATCTTATATTTCTTTCTTCTCGTTTTAACTTACCATATTACTCCTTTTTATTATTTATTTGTTCACTCATCCTTTGTTGACCTGATTAGTCCCACTAGCCTAGTGACTTCATTTCAGGGGTATGTCTCTATGTCTGTAATAGCAAATGCCCAAAAAAGTGAATTTTCTTTCACTTGATTTTCAGCCTTCTGGCTGCTATGCATGTGAAATTGTGGTACAACAGCTTCTGGGAATTTGGCCTTCCCCACTCTGTTTTTTTCTTTTTCAGTCTTTTTAGATTTAATCTAAGGTACATATCAGAAATAATAAATGAGTGCATAATTTCTGCATCAAGGATACCTCTAACTTGAATCTTTCCACACACACGCACACAGACACACACACGCATGCACACACACAAAAATAAGATGTAATTCACATATGATCTGTGTGCATATGTATATTTAATAAGTCTCACCTAGTGCCTGTCAGAAAACTTAGCTAGTGGTAGTTTTCCTCATTTAAAAAAGAATTTTGAAAGGTCAGCGGTTAGTAAATAATATGATATTAAAGCATAGCCATGCAAGCAGAAACACACCAAAGTTAAGTATACTTCATGTATTCAGTGTTATATACTACAAAGAATTGCTATTTAATACTTTAAAGTTGCTTTCTTGTTTTCACTGATTTAAAATGTTGCTGTCTGAAAATTTCAGTTATTCAAATTTAACAGAACAGGTCAGGCTTCATAACTTCATAACTAGTAGACTGATTTACCTGTGTATATGTGTGTGTGTGTGTGTGTGTGTGTGTGTGTGTGTGTGTGTGTGTGTGTGTGTGTGTGTCTATAAACACACACACACACACACACACACACACACACACACACACACACATACACTGAACAAAACAGTGAACAGAAAAACATAAATATTTTTAGAGTGAATCCAAAATTATTAAACACGGAAAAGAGTAAAGCACAATATTTTATGAAAGGGGGTGCAAGCCCTCCTGGCACCCTCACAACCCCTGCATATTATACATATCATCTCCAAAATCACACAACAGTGGGTTAAGGGCAAATTCTCAAACCCTGTTGTTTTGTGATCTTTTATGGAAATCAGTCAAAATGCTAAAAAACAAGCCTGTGAGGGTGAGCATCACTCTTACAGACTGCAACCACATATAGGTTTATGTAAAAGTATATGAGTTTGTGTGTCTGTGTGTATATGTAGATATATATCTAACTATATATATATATATATATATATATATATATATATATATATATATATATATATATATATATATATATATATATATATATATATATATATATATATATATATATATATATATGTGTGTGTGTGTGTGTGCGTGTTGGTGGTGAGTAATGCATCAATTATCATTTGCTGTATTTTTGAATTATTTAATTGCTTTTTATTTCCAGGTTTCATGTATGTATTCTATGGATTGTAGTACTGGTGAGTCGTTATTTTTATTTTCAGTTTGGAGTATTAGCTCTTTTTTGTAATGTCAGTGATTTATTTTAGGTTTCAAAATCTTTTATTCCAGGTGCCTTTTGTTTGCCTTTCTATGAAGATTAAATCATTACTTTTTTGTAAGGTTTTTGATGTTTGCTATTTTTATGTAAATGTGTTATATTTTAATACTTGCATTTATATAGATTTGTGTCTTATGGTTTTGGGGGATCACAGTTTGTATCAGTTCTAATCTATAGTTTTAATTTTTATTGTATTTATTAATGGAGTACTTAGAATCACTGCTGTTTCTTATGACTAGGAAGAGTGTGTTGGTAGGTAAAATATGTTGTGCCGTTGGTTGCTGCTAGGAATGCAGTGCAGAAGCTTGAATGGGTACAGTGAGCTATGCATAGACAAAGATCACATGGGTAAAGTGATTATATATCAGTGATGGTACAGACAAACTGTTGATATTTTAGTAACAGCATGCATAAAGTTGTTTTATACAAATTTCCTGTGTGTTAGTATCAAGGTTAGAATAAACACCACAAACACACACACGCACACACACACACATGCACACAAGCAATCCAAATAGTAGTTGAAAAAACAGAATAAAGTGTAGAAATTTACCATCCCATTTATAAACCTGTTTGAAACCATGCTTAAAAGCATGGTAGTGGTTTACTAGGGTAGCTGTGCTGTAAAAGACAATTAGCATGTTTACTTGCTAAATACCCCTTCCCCTATACACTGTCCTACTATAGACTCAGTGATTCCAGGATATGTTAAACTAAACTAATCTAAACTAAAATTTAAACTAAAAATGATACGTTAATAATTGCTAAAACTTCCTGATATCATTTCATTGTAGTAGCAAAAAAGAAAAAGTTAACATAAGTCTTCAAAATTTCTTAGAAATCTTTTCTACCAACATTCAGAAACATTTTTAAATGTTTTAACATAGATTGCTTTCGTCTACTAGAACTTCTTCATGTTTGTGTGTCAAGTGGGAAAAGCAACTTAAGATTAACAGTATGTAATACTACATTTTGTATGGCTAAAAATAATACATATTATTGAAGAAAACATACTACAAAAAACAGAATATGTATATGTACATGTCTATTCATCTCAAATGAAAACTCTATTGACAAGTTTTAAAGTAAAATGCACTCAGAAATCTATAAAAAATATATATATGAAAATCTAGGGGAAAAACAGTCACTCATGATCACAGCAGTAATAGTGACTTAGGTCTTCTAACCCTAGAAAACATGTGTAAAGAGGACTCCATTTAACATGTATGAGTGTTATAATACTGGAGCCAATATAAACGTAGTATGTAGTATATCTGCTAATAATACTCAAAATATAAATAAGTAAGGTCAAACACTGTGTATTAAAAAGTTACAACCTAAAAAGGCTAAACGGTCATGAAAATCATACAGAATCTAGCTCTGCTGTTTGTTAAAAAAATTAACATTAGTCTATCGTTTAAAATATTCAGAAGTCAATCTATCTGAGCCAGTTAAAATAAGTAACATTCAACCCCTCACTAATATGAGTGCAGCTAGTAAAGCTGCCTATGTCTACATTAAAAAGTTATAAACAAGAATTAATAAAATGTCATGACATCTGCGAAATATGCATATAATGCTCTAATGTGGTTCTACTGTAATCAAAAGTCCTAGTTATCAAAAATGCAAGAATGTGTCTTATGAATGCGCCCTGATTCTAATAACAGTACAAAATGAAGATATAATTAGAGTAAACATTTAAATATTTAAAAGAATGGTTATTATAAACAGATAAATATTTGTATACAAATGTATTCGCTAAACCAAAATTAATAATTAATAAGCCACTACCATAATATTACATTTTAAAATTACATTTACAATGTTAATAAAATTGTTGATAATTGCAAATAACAAATAAATGCAAATAAATAAATAAATAAATAAAGTTCATACGTTCAGTATTGTAAACAATGGGGCAACTTTCTAAGCTTTAGTACACTTTTCAGTGAGCAATACTAGTTTAGTCCAGTCCTTCTAAAAGAGTTCAGCCTTAGTTGCCACATATGTTCTTGTTTTTTCTACAGTATTTGGGATGTCTCCTTCAAGATGAGGTCTACATTATCAAGTATTTGAAATTTAAACCCAGAACATCTTCTGTAGAGCTGACAGTGTCTGGCCAGGGCATTATTTCTACATTTATTTAGACCGGATCTCAGATAGATGATTCAAAATCCTTCATTTCAGTTTATTAATAGCCTTTTCCACATAAAATGCATCGCATCCATTACAATTAGCCCTGTAAAAAAACTTGTGTAGAGTTTCAGTCTCTGCCTGTATTAGTCTTAATAAGTTTCTTTAAATATGGGCAGTAAAAAGAGCTTTCCTCTTGAATGTAGTCACAAAATTAACTGTTTGTTTCACATTTTTTCATGCTCCTTTCCTGTGGTTTAGGTATTTCTTCTACAAAGCTCCAGATATGTCTAGCCTTCCTATATACAAAAATTGGGGCCTCATACAAAATGCCTACAAGACAAGGGCTTTCTGTTATTATGGCCCAGTTCTCCTTGATAATATTCTTGATAAAATGAAAATCCATAGTGTATGTCAGACTGCAGCTGTCTTCCAATGGGTTGGTTTAATGTGGGTGCATTGGTATTTTTAATAGTGTATGTCAGAATGCAGCTGTCTTCCAATGGGTTGGTTTAATGTGGGTGCATTGGTATTTTTAATAGTGTATGTCAGAATGCAGCTGTCTTCCAATGGGTTGGTTTAATGTGGGTGCATTGGTATTTTTAATAGTGTATGTCAGAATGCAGCTGTCTTCCAATGGGTTGGTTTAATGTGGGTGCATTGGTATTTTTAATAGTGTATGTCAGACTGCAGCTGTCTTCCAATGGGTTGGTTTAATGTGGGTGCATTGGTATTTTTAATAGTGTATGTCAGACTGCAGCTGTCTTCCAATGGGTTGGTTTAATGTGGGTGCATTGGTATTTTTAATAGTGTATGTCAGACTGCAGCTGTCTTCCAATGGGTTGGTTTAATGTGGGTGCATTGGTATTTTTAATAGTGTATGTCAGACTGCAGCTGTCTTCCAATGGGTTGCTTTAATGTGGGTGCATTGGTATTTTTAATAGTGTATGTCAGACTGCAGCTGTCTTCCAATGGGTTGGTTTAATGTGGGTGCATTGGTATTTTTAATAGTGTATGTCAGACTGCAGCTGTCTTCCAATGGGTTGGTTTAATGTGGGTGCATTGGTATTTTTAATAGTGTATGTCAGACTGCAGCTGTCTTCCAATGGGTTGGTTTAATGTGGGTGCATTGGTATTTTTAATAGTGTATGTCAGACTGCAGCTGTCTTCCAATGGGTTGGTTTAATGTGGGTGCATTGGTATTTTTAATAGTGTATGTCAGACTGCAGCTGTCTTCCAATGGGTTGGTTTAATGTGGGTGCATTGGTATTTTTAATAGTGTATGTCAGACTGCAGCTGTCTTCCAATGGGTTGGTTTAATGTGGGTGCATTGGTATTTTTAATAGTGTATGTCAGACTGCAGCTGTCTTCCAATGGGTTGGTTTAATGTGGGTGCATTGGTATTTTTAATAGTGTATGTCAGACTGCAGCTGTCTTCCAATGGGTTGGTTTAATGTGGGTGCATTGGTATTTTTAATAGTGTATGTCAGACTGCAGCTGTCTTCCAATGGGTTGGTTTAATGTGGGTGCATTGGTATTTTTAATAGTGTATGTCAGACTGCAGCTGTCTTCCAATGGGTTGGTTTAATGTGGGTGCATTGGTATTTTTAATAGTGTATGTCAGACTGCAGCTGTCTTCCAATGGGTTGGTTTAATGTGGGTGCATTGGTATTTTAATAGTGTATGTCAGACTGCAGCTGTCTTCCAATGGGTTGGTTTAATGTGGGTGCATTGGTATTTTTAATAGTGTATGTCAGACTGCAGCTGTCTTCCAATGGGTTGGTTTAATGTGGGTGCATTGGTATTTTTAATAGTGTATGTCAGAATGCAGCTGTCTTCCAATGGGTTGGTTTAATGTGGGTGCATTGGTATTTTTAATAGTGTATGTCAGACTGCAGCTGTCTTCCAATGGGTTGGTTTAATGTGGGTGCATTGGTATTTTTAATAGTGTATGTCAGACTGCAGCTGTCTTCCAATGGGTTGGTTTAATGTGGGTGCATTGGTATTTTTAATAGTGTATGTCAGACTGCAGCTGTCTTCCAATGGGTTGGTTTAATGTGGGTGCATTGGTATTTTTAATAGTGTATGTCAGACTGCAGCTGTCTTCCAATGGGTTGGTTTAATGTGGGTGCATTGGTATTTTTAATAGTGTATGTCAGACTGCAGCTGTCTTCCAATGGGTTGGTTTAATGTGGGTGCATTGGTATTTTTAATAGTGTATGTCAGACTGCAGCTGTCTTCCAATGGGTTGGTTTAATGTGGGTGCATTGGTATTTTTAATAGTGTATGTCAGACTGCAGCTGTCTTCCAATGGGTTGGTTTAATGTGGGTGCACTGGTATTTTTAATAGTGTATGTCAGACTGCAGCTGTCTTCCACTGGGTTGGTTTAATGTGGGTGCATTGGTATTTTTAATAGTGTATGTCAGACTGCAGCTGTCTTCCAATGGGTTGGTTTAATGTGGGTGCATTGGTATTTTTAATAGTGTATGTCAGACTGCAGCTGTCTTCCAATGGGTTGGTTTAATGTGGGTGCATTGGTATTTTTAATAGTGTATGTCAGAATGCAGCTGTCTTCCAATGGGCTGGTTTAATGTGGGTGCATTGGTATTTTTAATAGTGTATGTCAGAATGCAGCTGTCTTCCAATGGGTTGGTTTAATGTGGGTGCATTGGTATTTTTAGTAGTGTATGTCAGAATGCAGCTGTCTTCCAATGGGTTGGTTTAATGTGGGTGCATTGGTATTTTTAATAGTGTATGTCAGACTGCAGCTGTCTTCCAATGGGTTGGTTTAATGTGGGTGCATTGGTATTTTTAATAGTGTATGTCAGACTGCAGCTGTCTTCCAATGGGTTGGTTTAATGTGGGTGCATTGGTATTTTTAATAGTGTATGTCAGACTGCAGCTGTCTTCCAATGGGTTGGTTTAATGTGGGTGCATTGGTATTTTTAATAGTGTATGTCAGAATGCAGCTGTCTTCCAATGGGTTGGTTTAATGTGGGTGCACTGGTATTTTTAATAGTGTATGTCAGACTGCAGCTGTCTTCCAATGGGTTGGTTTAATGTGGGTGCATTGGTATTTTTAATAGTGTATGTCAGACTGCAGCTGTCTTCCAATGGGTTAGTTTAATGTGGGTGCATTGGTATTTTTAATAGTGTATGTCAGACTGCAGCTGTCTTCCAATGGGTTGGTTTAATGTGGGTGCATTGGTATTTTTAATAGTGTATGTCAGAATGCAGCTGTCTTCCAATGGGTTGGTTTAATGTGGGTGCATTGGTATTTTTAAGCTTGATGATTAGTTCAAAAATATTTCTTAACATTTGGTTCTCATACCACCTTGCTAAGAGATCATTTTCTAAATAATTAAGGTTTCTCAGAAAGGGTTCCATCGTTGCGGTTATTCTAGCTAACCTAGATCCCTGGGACTTAACAATGTCATATTTTGTCTTGGTGGGATGCAGACTTTAACTGTGAAGTAAAAGGTTCACTCTCATTGTTTTTTGGTAAAGATCTGTGGAAATTCTGCTGTTGTTAGTGTCTTTGGAAATTAGCATATCTAAGAACGTGGTTGAGCTGGAGCTGTGGGAATGCAGGAAGGTAGTAGTTAGACTGAGGTACCTGATAAACTCTTCTAGCTGTAAAGTGTCACTTTTCCATACAATAAAAATATTGTCAATAAAACAAAGATAACAATAGATGTGCTACATGAAATTTCTGTTGGTGAACACAAAATCCTCTTCACACTTGCATAGGGCTATGCTGGCTATGCTGGGAGTCATCACTGCCCCATAGCTGTTCCAGCCTTTTGCTTGTAATACTTTCCATTGAAAGTAAGGAAGTTAAAATCCAGTACCAAATTAATGAGCTTACTTAACTTTTCTGGCTGTGCTTGTGTACCATTATGGTGTCTTTTTAAAAGAATCCACAGCTGCTTCTATGCAGTAATTGTGAAGTAGCACAGTATATAATGGCTCCACATTGATTGTTAGCAAGAAGTTGTCAGCTTCAACAATAATGTATTTTTCTCAAAAAGTGGATAGAATCTTTTATATATGATCTGTTCTTCTCAGCTAGGATTTTTATAGGTTCATAGGTTCATAGAAGTATACTAGGCTAATGGCCCTGGAGCCTTTACAAACCTAGCCCATAGGATTACCCCGGCATCATGCCACCCGACTTTAGTTCCCAGTGCCTCTGTTGAGTACAGCTACTGGAGTGATTCCCGGGGTGAATTTTCTATTTCCCATCCACTCATCAAGATTTCTGTTGAAGAGGGTCAGTGAGTTGCTCTGTTTGACATGTATGGGAAGTCTATTCCATAGCATGGGCAGTCTCTGGGTTATGAACCTGTCCCTCCAGCATGTTCTGTTGATTGTGATAATGAGGTTGAAGTCTCTGGAGCATGTGGTGTGGGGGGATTGGGATTGCTTTAGATGTAGCATATATAACAGAGCTGGGTCAGACATGGCTTTGTAAGTCAAGCAGAGATCACCTCTAAGTAGGTGATATGAAACAGAATAGTTGAAGTTTTTTGAGTCTGTCCATATAAGACAAGTGTTTAAGTTCTAGGATCATCTTTGTGAGGCACTTTTGTGGCCTCTCCAGTTGTTGCAGGTGTCTAGTGAGGTACATGCCAAATGGGGCATTGTACTTGATGATTGGCCTAATGAGGGCAGAGTAGAGGGAGACAAAAACCTCTTTCTTCCTGGATGCAAAACCCTTTGTAATGAGATGTGCCACATAGAAGGACTCTCTGACCACAGTGGCAATGTGGTGGTCAAAAGAGAGGTTGCTGTCAACCTGTGTTCCCAGATCTCTTATAATGCCAGTTCTCTTATAACGCCTTCTGTGTTCAGTAGACTACCATCGATGTGGTAATTCATAGGAACTGAGTTTTTCCCAAAGGAAATGACGACACATTTTTTGGCATTGAGTTTAAGATCATGGGTCTGACACCAGTCATTGGTCTCAGTGAGGGCTTTTTGCAGGAAGTCAAAATCACTTGGGGAGTTAATAATACCTCCCAACTTGCAATCTTTTGCAAACTTTGTCAGCCAGAATCCCTTTGTGTTGGCCTGGACTTCAGAGAAGTAGATACCAAACAGGGAAGGAAGCAGGACCGAACCCTGTGAGACTTCACTCGTGACTGGTCGGCAGTCTAACCTAGAGTCAGCTACTTTCACTCTGTGGGTTCTATCTGTGAGATAGTTTGCAGCCCACCTCGTGATATAGGGGTTGATGCCTAGCTTAGTGAGTTTTTCTATGATTCCTGAGTGGAGAATGGTATCAAAGGCCTTGGCCAGATCAAGGTAGGCTGTATGAATCACCCTGCCTTCATCCACAGCACTGGTGACTGACTCAAAGAAGTCAACCAAGTTCAGCTGACATGATCTACCCTTCACAAAACCAAATTGTGTGGGATCCAGCATTTGGAGATTCCCTATATCCTTGTTTATTAGGTCTGTGATGATGCATTCCATAGCTTTGCATATCAGACTCGAAAGGCTAATGGGGTGATAGTTCCCAGGGTCTTTAGTCACTCCTCCTTTGGGAAGAGGGACGACTGTAGCAGTGTGCCATTCATTAGGGACAAAACCTGAGGTGAAGCTGTGACTGAACAGGGCACACAGGTCTGGTGCCAGTTCACTCTGTAGTTCATGTAGAACATAGCCAGGGATATTGTCAGGTCCCATAGAAGCTGTATTCTTGGCCTTGGACAGTGTTGTTTTAACCTATGCAGCAGTAATACTGGGTGCCTGGCAATCTACTGGTTTTGTGATTGGTCCTTTGGGGGGGGGTAAAGTTGGCACTGAATCTGTCGGCCAGCATATTGGCAATATCTGTTGGCTTGGTATAGGAGGTACCATTATGCAGTAGCTCAGAGCAAATCTGGGTATTGCTGTGAAGATTCTTTATATAACTATAGATGGTCTGGTGGTTGTCTTTACTATCTGCTGCAATTCTCTTTTCATAGCTAGCTTTACAGGATTTGATGAGGGATCTCAACTTTTTGTTGAGGCTGATAAGGGAGTTTTTCCAGTCTTGGGACTTCACCTTATTCAGCATCACTTTCTTCCTTCTATTGTAGAGTTTGTTTATGGCAAGGGACCACCAGATTGGCTTCCTTTTTTTGGAGAAGAGCATCTTGGTTCTATTGGGTATGGCGAGAGCCATGCATTTGTGTACGTGTTTGTACAGTGCACTGGTGTATGATTTGGTGGTCATGCAACTATTCTTCATTTGCATGGGTGCCGTGAAGTTAGCCACCTTTGTTTTTAGGAACCCAAAGTTAGCTTTGCAGAAGTTTTTCATGGTGGTTACCTTTGCGGGGGGTGGGGGGTGGGTGGGATGTGGATTTCCAAGGTGATTAGTTTGTGGTCAGATCTAACCAGGGAGGAGTTGACAATTGGTGTATTGCAACAGTCACCCATGTTAGTAATGACAAGGTCAAGGATGTTGCTACCTCTAGTGGGGGTAAGAATGAGTTGGTCCAGGGCATTGGAATAATTAATGAATTCCAAGAAATGTTGGGCAAGTGTATTGGTACATAAATAGTTTTTCCAGTTAATGGAGGGGTAGTTGATGTTGCCCAGTATAAAAGTGTTAGGTTGGACCCTAATTTTCCCAGGGTGCTTAGGAACGTGGAGTGTGAGTCTTGGGACATGGTTGGGGACCTATAGCAGACTACAACCTGAATCACTGTCTTACCCAATGTTAGCTGCACCTGAAGTATCTCTGATGCATTATGTTGGGCTACCAGTCTGGAGGTGTGCACATCCTTTATTAATATGGAAACACCACTGCCTTTGGAGCTTCAGTCCAAGTTCTGGGGTCGAAAGGTGTGGAATGAGTTATAGCCTGGTAGTGCAGGTGTGCTTTCTGCTGCTCTGAACCAGGTCTCTGTTACAGCACAAATGTCAATGTTCTCCATTTTAAGGATTGCTTTGAGTGAGTGCATTTTGAGATTTAGACTTCTAGCATTGAGCAGCATGACCCTCAGATTGCATTTGTTTTTAGCTGTTACAATGGTAATTTGGTCTTTGGAACATAGCCTAAAAAAGGAACTATAGAGGTTGCAAGAGCCTTGGCCAGTATCCGGAAGCCCAGGGGTGACAGATGCAGGCCATCTCTGGCAAAACATTAAGATCTGTCAGTCATGTCATCCCAGGCAGACAGATACTGGATCCCCTTGGAATGACACCAGAAAATTAGCCAATTGTTGAAATCAATAATTTTCTGCTTGTACTGTGGTACTGTGGTCACATTCTGGGTGATGGTGGGATGCTGCTCAGGGCTAGAGTCATACCCGCCTGGGCTACATAATCCGAGAGCTCCTCCATGTCTCTTTTCATTTAGTCCAGGGAGGTACATCTCAGGTCATTCACACCCACATGTACAATGGCAGAGCCATATTTGTACCTGTTGTTGAGGGACCTGAGTGCATGCATTATATGGTGGATCCTGGCACCTGACAGGCAGCTGACTGTTACATTCTGCTTATTCAGCCTAGTGAGTGGGAAATCAGTGTGCCTCACTATTGAGTCACTTATGACTAGTGCGTTGGGCATGCTGTTTTGCCTTAGGGTCTTTGGTTGAGTGGCACACTGTTTAGGAGAGTTATGTGTCTCGTGATTAGTGTTGTGTTGTGGTGCTCGAGTGCATTTCTGTCTTTGAGGCCTCTGCTGTTTGGGTCGATTTTTATTGAGAGCCTCCGCAAAGGTGGGTGTGTGGTTTGTGTTTTTATGTGAAGGCAGTGCTGGTATGTGTTCTGGAGGGCTATGTATTCCATGTGGTGTGGTGCAAGTGTTGACCTTCTCCTCTTGACCAGCTATTCCAGTCTTGGCTGGAGAGTGCATGGCTTTCAATTTGGATATATAAATGCATTCTGAGTGTTGGGAGGTAAGAGGAGAGGGTTGTCAGTATACATGAGGCAGTTGCTACATTGCCTCAGGATGCCCAAGTTCACCAGGTTAATAGGAGAAAGGAAAGGGAACTGAGATTTAGACATGCCTGGAGGGGTGGACATTAATAATAAGTACTGGAGCTGTTTCCTTCTAGAACATTTAGTGCTGGTAGCACTTTTGTGTGCTACAGTAATTGCTACAAGAAGTCTGGTAAAATGCTAGACTAATGAGCTAGTAAAAGTGCAGGAGAGGAGAGAACTAGCAGATCTAAGGGAAAAATTGAAGAGCACACTTTTTGACATTGCTCAGAAGCTTACAAACAGTCCTGCTTTATAATAATCCTTCTGCATACGTCTCACAAATGGAATATTATCACAAGCTAGCTTTCTGAGCAAAGGGGATGAGACAAGGTTTTCATCTTTTTGCAACTGTGGTGTATATCCAAAATTTCCACCAAACTTTGAAGCAATTTATGATCAATGTATACATAGTGGACCACCCTGCTTTGACTTGGTTCATAGAAGACTGTGTAATTTAAATTACACAACCACAGATTAGCTACAGCAAAGTTATCAATTGTTTTAAATTCTTAGAATCCCTTATTTGACTTACAGAAAACATTATTATTTCTACTTTCAGAGAAATCAAAGAATATTTTACCTCATATTGCAAGCAATGACCAACTTAATCTAGTATTAGAATGCACTTACTCTAGGCATAATCTGGCTTTCAATGATTCACAAATCCTGGAAGCCAACTGTCAACCTTTATATCATTATATATGCAATAAAATAATCTGCTGAAAGAAGTCCTTTATTCCATTTTTAACTAAAATTGGAATGATTAAGATGTTTCTACTACTGAAAATTCTCTTTATTATAAAACATTAACCAAACTTTTATAAATAATGCTACAAAAAATGAACCATTCCAATCAATTATGTCTAATTTTCTTTGGGATATATACCATCCATGAGCAAAAAAAAAAAAACTCTCATTGCAAAAACAATATGGAGGAATGGAACTAGCCATCTACAAGAAATACAATGAATCTATAGTTAAAAATAAATTTATTAATTCCAGACTTCAACAGCACCATCAGGTTATTGATTGAAGTAGCTATAATGGGGAATTGTGTACAGAGACACAAAGTCTTAAAATATCAGGATTTGCAGGCAGAAATGAGAGCAATGTGGCAGAAAAATACCCAGGCAATTCCAGTAGTAGTAGGAGCAATGGGTTTATAGTGGAACATTGAAGGCTGATAAGTTCGAAGCTCACAACCTCGAACTTCAAACCCCGAAAGCTGACAACATCGAACCGCAGCACGAAGATCGCCATAGAGTGTGGGAAGGGAAGATTTCCCTTTACTGCACTATAGTGCGATCTCGGAGTTCGTATATTTAAGTAGCGGGGGGTGTGGGGGATGCAGGGGGGGCCTGCCCCCCTGCATAGAGCATTTTTTTTGGGGTAGTTAGTACTTTTTTTGTACATTCGATGTTGTCAGCTTTCGAGGTTTGCAGTTCGAAGTTGAGAGCTTCGTACTTGTAAGCTTTTGATCATCTGATAGAGACCCGGAGCAATGTGTCTTATAAGAAAGAATCTACAATCATATTTAGATATGTTACCAATACACGTAACCCCGTACAAATTGCAGGAGTCATTACTGGGCACATTGCAGATGCTGCAAAGAACACTTCTGGTTGACATCAAAGACTGAAACAATACTAATTTCATGAAATTTAATCGTACTTTGACTTAGGAATAGGGTCCATTCCTGCCATGGTATTAGAAACCCAAAAGAAAATGAGAAATTAAAAAAAGGGAGAATACTCAACACTTACCAACTTTTCAAGAGACTAATAAAGTTTGGGGCCCTATGGGAACTGTGAATTATAAATGAAGTCTTCAATTAGAAAAAATACTTAAAAAAAGAGTACTATGGATGAGACTATGGAGCATGGACAACTTATTTATTGAAGGTGAAGCTAAATATTTTAGCAATTGGGTTAAACTGGGTATTATTTTTTATGGATATATGGAATGTAGATAATCACAAATCATAGATTTCATAACACTACAGGCCAAACTCAAAAATATGATACTCTTATGGTGTTAATATCTACAACATCAACCTATCGTATATAAACATAACACTGATAAGTAGATTAAAGAAGATGTAGGCATTAGGATAATTAAAAAGTGGAAAAATAATATTCATGAATACAGGGATTAGCCATTTTTATAATTTAAAAGCAACACACCAACAAATGTAAACGAAAAAGTCTCCGGCACAATAAAGGATATCCTTCTATAGTAGAAGCAGGCAGACCACTCGATAGGTAACAAAATACTTTAATCCAAAATGTCTCAAAAACCAAAGTCCATAAACAAAAATCTGGATCGATTAAGCGCTTTCGTCTCCTACAACGGAGACTTCATCAGAATAATTTAAGTAGTTCAAATGCGCTTTATATACACTCACCATTTTCTTTAATTGACAATCAAAGAATTCAAGAGCTTGTAAGTCTTAAAGCCATAGCGCTACTATAAAATGTTGTTAAGTAGCGCTCATTAAAAAGACATACATAATATATATAATGTATATAATGTAGAGTATTAATTCCTAGCAAAGCACATTGACCATCTTGTTAAAAATCAAAGCCTAATCAAATGACAAAATCAAATAACAGAGACAGAACCAACAATACCTAAAAACATATACATCAGTCACAGGCTGAAGGTTAAACTAAAATACACATTGAGATACCAGCACAAAATATATAGTTTCACCAAGATTTGATAGGATAAAGTTAAAATACCTAAAAATTCCTAACCAAACTCATAAAGTGCCTACAACTAAAAGCTTGATAGGGGACAAGGTGAACGTTAATGTTTTTATAAAAATCAGTTAAAATCAGTGAAGGTAAAAATGGGACCTGTTATGCTCAATATTGATTTCATCATGTTCTACAAATATACCAAGACATCAATTAATAAATTGTGCATGTAAAAATGTATGTGTGCACATAATATGATTAATATACTACTAATCATAGTTATGAGTGCATAACAATAAAAATATTGGTAAACATACAAGCAAATTTACATCAATTCATAAATAAATGTATAAATATATATATATACAAATATATCAATCATAGCTATAAATATATAAATAAATAAATAAATAAATAAATATATAGATATGTGATTTAAATATATAAATATATAAATGTATAAATAAATATAAATATTAATGTTATACATATCAAGGTTAAAACTCTATATGGGTGTAAAATATCCAAAGAAATAAAATTGATATTATTTATGTAGCTTGCTTAATTTTATTATGTTGTTATATACAAATTAATTGTATTGCCTTGTATTATTTTATATTATTTTGTAATCTTGGGGTCTGCGGCCAATAACTTAAGAGCTGGGGTAATAGAAATGTGGTCGTTTAGACCTTTATCACAACATGCATTCAATTTAAGCTGCCAAATCATTTCTCTGTATTATACCTTGGTTTCCCAATCACCCCCTCTCTCCAATGGTCCTACCACCTCCAGAACCCAGAATTTAAAATCAGCTTTTTCACATTTCATCACATGCCTGTATAAAGCATTATTCTCGTTACGTCTGTTGATATCTCTAATGTGTTCATAAATTCTATTTTTTAATTTTCTTTCCGTTTTTCCAACGTAATAGCTTTCACATTCTTTACAGAACACTAAGTACACTACTCCTTTTGTGTAGCAACTACTATAATGCTTGGATGTTAACTTGAGGGGAATACTGGATATACTAACTTCCTTACTTTCATGAATGTATAAACACTGGGCACACCTCCCACACTTAAAAGTTCCATGTTTCCTACTTGCCCCATCTATATAGGTCCCTTTTCTTTCCACTATATTCTTAATGTTAAAATTTCTTCTAAAACTAAATTTCAAATTACTCTTAAAAACCTCGGTTCTAGTGGCCACGTGTTTAAACATGTCCCATATTTCATTCATTTCATCATGTGCTCCTTGATAAATAAAATGAGGCAGACCATCATTGAAACCTGCAATGAGCTACTAGAGATAGTTTATCCCATTTTGACAATCCTGGATTTTGGCTCTTTGGTATCACTCAACTAGACATCTTTTGAACTCAACCACATTTTAAGTGGATTAGACTATTATGCTCTGCATTCATAGAATCCATCTTCAAATTTATAAAGTTTGTTAGCTGATACACTAGTTGGACTCCTCCAAAAATTAATACAATTTATTGAAACTCTTGCTGGGCAGTTTTTATATACATAATATCAACAAATAATACTTTCACCTTAGAGTGTTTTTGTGCAGGACAGTTTTTTCATTCATTATTTGACTAAGAAGTAAACTTTAACATACATTTGCAGTAAGCAGTTTTCTCCAGTTTAAAAGAAAAAAAAAGATTTCTTTCTTTCTTTTTTTTTTAAGTTTAAATGAAAAGAAGGAGGGTCAAGCGTAGGGCATAGAGATGGGACCCTGCATTTCAAGAGCCTCATGTACCTAATCATGGACTTTTTTTTAATGCTCTTCTATTGAAGAACTGGGACAGGAGGGTGGAAGCATGTATCTGGCCACCTGGTTGGTCTGTCTGTTGAAGAAGGAGTATTTCATTTCTTTTGTTTTTCGTTATTATTTTTATTAACAAAGTTTGCGAGGCAGGAAGGTCTGGGCAGGGTGCAGGGATAGGACCTGATTGGGCGCTGCAGTTCAGTAGTCCAGGTACCTGATTGCAGTCCTTATTTTTTGATCTTCACTTGAATAGCTGAGAGGGTGGGGTGCTAGTTTGTTGGACTAGCATAGGTCGCTGGTTGAGCCAGCTATGCCTCTTCCCATGAATTACAGCCCATAAATCTGACTAGTGTCATATGCAAAGCCATGGAAATAATTTTCAAAGAAATGACCAGTGTTCATATAGGAAACCTCGAAACACTGGATCCAATCCAGTCTGGTTTTCTCAAGGGCAGATCATACTTACCCAACTTAATAGACTTCTTTGAAAAGCTCACCAAGGCAATTGGCAAGGGCAAAACAATGCATACTACCCATCTTGACCTGGTTAAAGCATTTTACACAATACCTTACTCAGGCATCTTAAATTCACAGAATTAGGCATAAGCCCCTAAGTTAAATGCTGGATAGCCAGTTGGCTCAAAATAGGACCCATGTAGTTAGGATAGGGGAGATTACCTCCACAAAGAGGCCAATCATTAGTGGAGCCCTCAGGGAAGCATGTTGAATCCACTCTTTTTTGGCATCATCTTTTTGAGAGTCATGGCCGAAGTCAAGGGCATCTGGCTGACTAAGTTTGCTAATGACTGCAAACTAAGAGCAATCATAGAATCTCCCCAAGACACTGACATCCTAAAGGATGGACTAACACAGACAAATGACTGGTACCAATGCCATGGCTTAAAACTCAATGCTAAAAAATACATAAAAATTCCCTTTGGTAAAAAGCAATCACAGGAAACTACCTCATTGATAACTCACCCCCAAGAGTAAACCCAGTAGTCAGGAGTTTGGAAAAGTATGTCGATAGCAACTTGAATTTGAACCAACAGGTGACTAAGGGAGTAAGGAAATTGATCCAAATTGTTGAACTTATAAAGCATTTTGGTCCAGCGAGGTCATTTTCTCACTGAACTCATCCCTCATCAGACCCATCATTTATAATACCAGCCCCTTCAGTATGTACTGTGACCAGGCACGTGCAACAACTGGAATGCCCACAAAGGTCCCTCACAAAAAGAATACAGTGCATTAACAACATGTCACATGCAGATCACCTCAAAGTCCTGTTCCTATATTCTGTATCCCACAGACTGTTGATAAGTGATCAATGCCTGGCTTTCAAAACATCCTTGGATCACACTCTGATGGACGTTTGGTATACCTGCAAAAGAACAGAATCACGAGGGACTTAAACCTTGCTTGCAACATAAATAGGACATGTTGGAGGTACAGGTATGTGCCTCAGAGAATTCCCCTTCTCTGTAACAGGCTTTCCATCCATGTGAAGTTGAAAGCCTTCCTAACCCTATTCAAATATAACCTGAACTAGTGGATGGTATTTAGAAATTTACCCCTGGGCTAGCAGATATGTGACCAATGGATAGATGGAGACAGCCTGTAAATATTGCCATAGCTTACGTATACCCCTAAAAGCAACTCTTAGACACAGAAACTTATGGGATACATTTGGGATGCATGGTTAGGCTTTATAAAGACCCCAGTGGTAGTTAGCATAGTACATACCTATGAACCTACCAATGAGCTTAAGGTTAGACATTCACCTTCCTTATCTGTGTTTAAGGTCAAGCTAGATGCTTGGTTTGGGGATTGTGTTATGAGATTCATAATTTTGTGTGGACTCTTTTTAATGTCTTCAAGACTTTAGTCTGTTTTTGAGTCTGTTTTTGAGTCTGTTGTATTATTACATAGATCACTGAACCTTAACAACTATAGCCTGCAGTGAGAGCAGTGCAGGGGAATGCCAACCAATTGCAAGGAAGGGTATTGCATTGTTGTGATGTCTATCACTGAGTATGAAGTTAAGATGATATGAAATTGAGCAGCAGTATGCATGAATGCACGAGGTACTAGTAAGAAGGTTACACTTTTTGTTTGTGATTGGTGTAGTGATGGCAGGGAGTTTGGTAGGGTTTGGATACACTTTACAGCAACACTGCTCCTAGTGCAGAGTGTGGCAATCTGTTATAGTACACAGAGGTGAGTTACACAAGGAATGGGTAATAAGCCCATTGTACTTTATTACCTTTCTGAACTACAGAGGTTGGAGCTGCACACTCCAGCTGTAAGCAAAGGTACACTCTGTGCACCCCCATCTGTGCACCCCCATCTCATATGTGGAGCATTGCACAGCCTGTACAGCATGACCAGATCCTGGCTACCCATACCTCTCAACCTCTTAGAGCAAGAAATCTGGAAAAAAGCCATAGATATAAGTGGGACAAAGACCTAAAAATATGGACAATTTTTAAATAGTGCTTTTACAAACTTAGAAAGTTGATAGAATAATAGGTTTTGCATTAGCATGAATTTTCTGAAGGATATGACGTCTGAAACTCAAATGTCTGTCATAGTTTCTAACTGCAATCTATAATGATTTTCAGTACCACTTTGCCAGAAAACCGCAAGTATATGAAAAACGGACCAAAAATATGAGACCAAAATCTGGACATTCTGCAAAAATCTGTACAGTTGAGGTATACCTGATATCTTATGAGTCCTGTTTAGCATGGAACACAGATCACATGGATATTCACCATTCAACATAAGAAACTCCTGGATGTAGACTATATCCCTACTGTTCTCAGCATACAGTATTGTTTTATCCTAATGTATCAGCTCCAACCTTTCCAGATGCTGTCACATATAGTTATATACAAACTGGGTTAATATTTCTTTAAGACAGCTAAAGACCAAAGGGATAGCGAGTTTCATGATCAGTATGTGAATTTGATTCTTCAGTAAAACTTTTTAGAGTAAACAACTTCATCTGTTGTACCATTCATTTGATAATCTGAAGAATGTATTATTTTTAAAGTCAATATGGTGTCAGAATGAATTTTGTTTTGATACCTGAAGCTTATTTTTATGCTGTATTGCATTTTTCTGTCTTCCTCTGCCTTTGTAGCATGATATGCTTTCTACTATGTGTCTACTGTCCAGGATATTTGGGCAACTGCAGGCCAACAAGTAGACTAAATAATTCCACAACAAAATGCTGCAGTTAGTCTTGTTTTTTTTTAATATTATTTCCTATTAAAAACAATAAAAAATGAAAAAAAGGAAAAAAAAAAATAAAGCTTCAAGCACAATGTGGCATAGCTA
The DNA here is from genome assembly GCF_019279795.1 of Protopterus annectens. Classification (NCBI taxonomy): domain Eukaryota; kingdom Metazoa; phylum Chordata; order Ceratodontiformes; family Protopteridae; genus Protopterus; species Protopterus annectens. The sequence goes on along the minus strand of NC_056751.1, from coordinate 232,914,903 downwards.
GAGTTTGTGCCGACTGGGGCTGACTTTGAGTTTTCCGCCCCCTCACAAAATAAAACATAATACACATCATAGTCATACAAAAAGTGAAAATGGTGGTACTCACATTCATCGTTAAAAGCGATGTCTCACCTTTGATGTCAGAGTTGCAATCCACAAACTTGTTTGTTCAATTATGCAAAAACATTTCCCTAACACACTAATGAATTATCTTGTATTGTGCATGCACAAACACTAAAATGACACAATAAATTATTCTGCCCAGTGGTCACTTCAGCAGTCTGACCATGTATGCACAAGCACATCTCTGATACCAATGACTTATTTCCCCAAGCAACATTTTCATTAGTATGTCCAGGTATACACAAGCACCAAAAGGAAACATTTCCCAAAGACACCCTTTCAGTAAAATGTCCAGGTACAGTATGCACAAGCACCAAAAATGAAACAATTAATTATTTTACCCAAAGATCACTTCAACAGTTTGACTATGTATGCACAAGCACTTCCTTGACACACAAATGAATTATTTCTCCAACCAACCACCTATGTCCAGGTATGCACAAGCTCCAAAATGAAACAGTCACCTTAGTGGCCCCTTCAGTAAAATGTCCAGGTATGCACATTCACCAAAATGAAACATTTCTCCAAGCGACCCCTTCAGTAACATTTCCTAATATGCCAAAACACCAAAATTCACCCAAATGACCTCTCCAGTAAAATGTCCAGTTATGTACAAGCACCAAAATGAAACATTTACCAATTCTACCCCTTCAGTAATATGGCATAGTATGCACAAGCAACAAAATTAAACATTTGCCAAAGTGACCCCTTCAGTAATATTTCCTAGTATGTACAAGCACCAAAATGAAACAATCACCCAAGCAACCCCTTCAGTAACATTTCCTAGTATGGACAAGCCCCAAAATGAAACATTTGCCCAGGCAACTCTTTCAGCAATAATTCCTAGTATGTACAAGAACCAAAATGAAACATTCCCCCATGCGACCCCTTCAGTAAAATGTTGAGGTATGCACAAGCACCAAAAATGAAACATCTGCCAAAGCGACCCCTTCAGTAACATTTCCTAGTATGTACAAGTACCAAAATAAAACATTCACCCAAGGGACTCCTTCAGTAAAATGCTGAGGTATGTACAAGCACCAAAATGAAACATTTGCCCAAGCACACCTTCAGTAACATTCATAGTATGTACAAACACTAAAATGAAACATTCACCCAAGCAACCCCTTCATCAAAATGTGCATCTTTCTATGCAGTCCTATGTTGATTAAAATAAATCACTTAGCATCCTTTCCTTGATTAGGTCCTGATCCCTGTAGACCTCTTTAAATTCTTGGTCATTTGGTTATGTAGTAAAACATAACTGCAATTTGTCTGCAGATGCAGCCACACCTTGTGCAGTCTTTTTATCTATTGTTTCATCTGTAAGCATTGCTTATCTCCTATTGTGGACTACAGCTCTAGCATACCTGCAAAGGTTACATCAAAAGTCTCCAGTTAAGTAAACATAAGTGAATAGGGGCCTCATTGTTGACATACCTTGCCTTCCCATGTCTGAGGTGGAAAGAGTATAACATGGGCATAGGTTTTATGAAACAACTGCACCCAATGTAGATGACAATATTCTGCCTGTAACACTGAAATCTGAATGTTTTTGATGAAGGATGAAAGAGAAATAGAGCAGATTCTGGAAAAGATTAACTGCATAATATTGGGTCATGGGAGCCATAAAGCATGAAAAAGCACAGACCAGATGGGAAACAAATGCTTAAAGTTTGATATGGTTGTTTTGCAACCTGGCAGAGAGAGCAGGCAATTACTGCTGAAAGGAGATACTAGTAAACTAAAATCCTTGTTGAGTGTCTGATTGAGCAAACAACAGAGGAGGGGAATAAATTTGCTTACAGCTGAGTAGTATCTAAGGTGTTGCAGGATTTTTAATAGTGAACAAACATAGCTAAGAGATATATGGAAATGAGGCCATGTGAGGCTGATAGGATATACAGAGATGTAAAATAAAGGTGTGAAAAGTTGTAGCTATTGGTTGCAAGGTACAGGAAGTGGAACGGACTGATGAAATGGGCTATGCAGAATGAGTTTCAGTGGAATCAGCATATGATGAGATGAGATATTGCATTTTTGGGGTGGAGACAGGCAAGTGATGCTTGTACAAACCTCAGTAATATCCATACACATATACCCTCCATGTGATGTGGAGCTGGTTGATTACAGAGATTGAAAGACCCAGCACAGTACATAATAGACAGAATGATGGACTGCAAGTTAAGACATGCATTGAAAAGAATATATAAAGTGAGTTTTTATGTCCATAAGAGAGAAGCAATTTCATTATGAATCAAGTGAGACTAAGCTTGTCGGTTAGACATTTTTTTCCTAAATGACCTGCTAGGTTTACATGTTCATACTTCAGCCTATGACATTATATTGCAGCTAATCTAAGAAAATCTACTGCCATGATCATCTTACAGATACCAATCCATTAAGAAGGGATTTGAAACATTAATTCCCAATTTTAGAAATGCTGGACATTTTCAATAAGGATTCATTGGGATATGAACCACTACCACAATGTTCAGTGATGCTATATCATAATTACTTAAGTACCTGTCCTTTATATTTTTCTCAGCCCAAGGTTCCCCACACTCTTTTTCCTGCACTGTTCCATATCTAGGTGAGTGATTGCACAACCATAAAAGGGCTGTCTGCTGGCCTGCTGCTGCTGCGTGTGTGACTGCATAATGTATGCAACTCTGCCAAATGGAAGGCAACCAAGGCAAAAAACACACACAACAGCTTCTCTGCCCCCCCCCCCAGCTATGCCACTGCTTACAAGTAAATAAGGAAACACTCTGATAAAGTCTTCTGTGGATGAAAGAGCTTACTCTTGCATATTAGTCAGACGCCACCCCTAAAGAATCTGTATGAGATAGGGAAGAGTTATATGGTTTTAAGGTGTTCTGCATATGTAATCATACAAAGGTCTTTTATTTTCTTTGCTTGGAAGTGTTGGAGTCTTTTGGATGTGATCAGCTGTCTGGGCAGGTAATGCCATAGGGAGCACTGTATGCAACTGTGGGCTTAATGTGAGATGAGTAAAAAGCCTTCCTTGAACCTGAAAGATGTACTGTTGACAATTAGCTGGCCTACAAAGATGAATTTTCTAGCAGTCAAGCATACATAGCAGTAAAAGAACAGTTCATTTTCCCCAAATGTTCCCAGGTCACTGATAACTGTATCTGTTACGAGGGGGGTACCATTAATGTGCCAGGAGTATGATAACTGTATCTGTTATGGGGGGGGGGAGTATCATTAATGTGGCAGGAGTATGATAACTATATCTGCTATGAGGAGGATGCCATTAATGTGGCAGTAGTATGATAACTGTATCTGTTATGGGGTACCATTAATGTGGCAGGAGTATGATAACTTTTTCTGTTATGGGGATGCCATTAATGTGGCAGGAGCATAATAACTGATTCTGTTATGGGGTTACCATTAATGTGGCAGGAGTATAATGACTGTTTCTGTTATGGGGGGTGCCATTAATGTGGCAGGAGTATTATAACCGTATCTGTTATGGGGGTACTATTAATGTGGCAGGAGTTCGATAACTATAACTGTTATGGAGGATACCATTAATGTGGCAGCAGTATAATAACTGTATCTGTTATGAGGGGTACCATTAATGTGGCAGAAGTATAACAACTGTATCTGTTATGGGGTACCATTAATCTGACAGGAGTATAATAACTGTTTCTGTTATGGGGGTGCCATTAATGTGGCAGGAGTATAATAACTGTTTCTGTTATGGGGTTACCATTAATGTGGCAGGAGTATAATAACTGTTTCTGTTATGCGGGTGCCATTAATGTGGCAGGAGTATAATAACTGTCTCTGTAATAGGGTACTGTTAATGTGGCAGAAGTACAATAACTGTATCTGTTATGGGGGGTATCATTAATGTGGCAAGAGTATGATAAAAGTAACTGTTATGGGGGTACCATTAATGTGGCAGGAGTTTGATAACTGTAACTGTTATGGGGGTACCATTAATGTGACAGGAGTTTGATAACTGTAACTGTTATCAGGGTACCATTGATGTGTAGGAGTATGATAACTGTATCTGTTATGGGGTACCATTAATGTGGCAGGAATATGATAACATATCTGTTATGGGGTACCATCAATGTGACAGGGGTATGATAATTGTATCTGTTATGGGGGTACCATTAATGTGGCAGGAGTATGATAACAGCAACTGTTATGGGAGTACCATTAATGTGGCAGAAGTTTGATAAATGTATCTACTTTGGGGGTACCATTAATGTGGCAGGGGTACGATAACTGTATCTGTTATGGGGTACCATTATTGTGGCAGGAGTTTGATAACTGTAACTGTTATGGGACAGTACCATTAATGTGACAGGAGTATGATAACTGTATCTGTTATGGGGTGTACCATTAATGTGGCAGGTGTTTTATAACTGTAACTGTTATGGGGGTACCATTAATGTGGGAGGAGTATGATAACAGTAACTGTTATTAGGGTGGCTCCATTAATGTGGCAGGAGTATGATAACAATAACTGCTATGGGGGTACCATTAATGTGGTAAGAGTATGGACAGCACTGGGAGTATGGGGCTCTTGTTTTCCAAACGATACCATGCTATAAGTTTGGTGATTTAATTTAAGACCATGGTAGTGACACCACTTTTTTTTTATCTCCGTTAGTCCTTCTTGTAGATCTGAGAGTTCACAGTGGATTTGGTGATGGTCCCAAGTCTGCAATCATCAGTAAACTTGGCTAGCCAAAGAACCTTGACATCAGCTTTGACATCAGAGAAATATATATTCCACATAGGAGCTGACCAACTACCATGCCCTAAGGGAAGTCACTGGAAGGGGGTGTGACCCCACTTTGAATACACAACTGTCCCCACAAGCTTTTAAATTTAATTAAAATGAACTAAGTATATGTTACATCTGCACTTAAAATGCTCAGAACATGAGACATTAAGACAAAACCATAGTTTAAAATCATCACACAACCTTACCATATTGCTTACAACCACAGGCATGATAAAGATCTACAACTGACACTTTCAAATGTTTTCATATAAACAATAAAGGGGGTATTAAGAGAATTCCTACTGATATTGTCACCATTACCAACTCATGTTTGAAAGAAGATACTTACATACTTCAGTTTAATCTAAATCAACTTTAAGTACTCCACAGATACCAGGAGGAGGGTACATTTTGCTGCTAACAAAAATATAGCATTAGAGCAGAGATGGTGAATTACAATAACTACAGAGATGACAATACTCCTAACTTGTCATGTAATCCAAATTACATTTGACAGTCATAATAAATTATGTGAAGGTGTTACATAAATGCCCCCCAACCCCATTCCATCAGCTAATATCATCTAACAAACTGCTTGGAACCTTAATACAGGACATCAGGCAAAACTTCTACAGAAAAATACACCTAGATGGCTTTCACTTAAAATGGCCGGGGTCTACACAGCAAACCAAACGCTTGCTTTCCATCTTCTGCAACAAACTGTTACAGAACCATTATGCCAAAATTCAGCATTTAGTATCTCCAGTCTTTTCAGTATAATTACAACCACACAAATGCCAGAATGTAACATTTCTACCAAACTTATTAAGTGACTACTGCATGGTAATCTAATATTGATATTTGTAAACATCACCAGTTTCAGCAGTTTTCATTTCTGGATGGCCTTTTCCAGAAAGATAAGAAATACTTATTTTAATGTTAATAAACCATGTCGACTTCGGCTGTTGCCATTTATACCCTGGTCTATTTCTTTCCTATAAAATATCCCTAAGTGCTTTAAAATTGGCTTCTTCTCTTCCTCTGGCCTATCACATCTTTGTCTTTTTTATGTGTTTACAAACACCCCTTGTAATTATGAAAAAAAGCTGTTCTTGTTAGCAGTCTCAAACTTTTTAAAAAACAATAAAATAATTAATGAGTGATTGACCAAACAGAAGCCATGGAAGATGCAAACCGGACTACTCGAGTCTGAATAATATTGAAGATCACCTACCTTTAAAAGAAAACACGTTCTCACAATCAAGATAAAATCATCTCACTTAAAGCAAGAATTTAGACGAGAATCTAGGCCATTCCCTTTTCTCCAAGGAGATTTCCACAAGAGCAGTTAGGAAATTGCTAGGAAAAAAAACAGAAAATAAACAACTGCTCCAGAATTGCATCATTGTAGTCTTCCTTCCTCAGAATGATTACAGTAATCTTAGCTAAACCCTTGATTCACATTTTTAATCTATCCGTCACCACAGTTGTTCTTAAATCTTCTTTCAGATAGGTATTAATCATACTTCTATGGTATCCTTCTCTCCAAAAGCAATTCAGTACTTTAATTCAATTACAAATCATTACTTTGTAACTAAGCTATAAGAAAAGATATGTACAAATAGAACCACAAAGAATTAATAAATATGTCCCCTTATGGCATGCACAACATGGCTTTAGCAATAGGTTCAGTGCCTTCACAACCTTACACAGTGTATCAAGTTCCATTTTCACTAATACTGTGGGTTGTAATTAGCTCTGTGTTCATAGATATGAAAAGGCCTTTTGAATCAGTTGATAACTAGCTGGTGTTACTCAGATTTCAGCAAACTAGATTCACGTACGGTACTCACAGTTGGTTTCAGAACTACCTATCAGAGTTCACTTTATAAGTAATATCAATTTTGTCTTCTGTGTAATTAAAGTAGATGTACCGCAGGACTCAATGCTTGGTTGATTCTTTCTTTTTGTTAGCAATGTGACCCTTCACCTCCCACAAATTCAATGAAACATGCATGCTAGTGACATTTTATTTCTTAAATTCAGAAAAAAGTTTCACCGAATGTCAAAATAAGGGCCTTATGGAAAAAGTTTTCTTCCATTTAACTGATGCTCACTCTTCACAAAATGACATCTATGTTATTTGGAATCTTTCTGAGGCTTGAGAATCCCCTGGTACTAAAGGTCCTCACTTCAGACTTAACCCTGGTAAATCAGCACCAACTGCACAAATACCATGGTGTCTGGCTGAAGTGGTCCTTCTTGTTGAGACACCAAGCACTGACAAAGTTTTTATTCTCTCTGACTCTGTTACAAAATGGCAAACTTATTGAAATGTAAAGCTAGAGAAGATGGGGGGGGATAAATGTGTTAATCCCAAAGTTTAAATTTGAAGATTCTCTGGTTGTTTTTTATATAGTCCTCATACTGTCATCCTCCAAGTAACTGTTAGTAAAGTATGTATTTTATATCCCTCTCATCCCTGCATGGATCTTCACTGTCTGTCCTTACAGATGTCAATAGCTACCTATAAGAGCTTATAGCACACTGCTGCTGGCATCATTAATTTATAAACTGGTGCACATTGGGTTCTGTCTTACCCTTGTCCAAATTATAACAGTTAAGATCTGACACTATCTACAGAGCACGTGTGAGTAAGACGCCCTCATCATAACGAGGCTATCATTCAGCATATCACTAAGCAACATGGTCCTTGTAAAGATTATACTCAACTGCTGGCACCAAGTTCTTCAGGATATTTGAAATTAACTGTGATCTGTCTATTTCCTTTCAAGCCTTCTATGACACCACCACTAAAATTGCACCAGAGATAATGCTTTAGTATCTATTGTCTCCTCCACATATTGCAAACAAAAAATGAATGTACATTAAGATCAGTGGGCCTGTACTGCACTACTTTGTTATATCTCTGCTTTCTTTCCTCATCATGCAGTGTTCCCATCACTCAATACACACATTGTTAGTCATTTGAATTTCTAGCTAACACTACTGTTAGATATATTACATTTTCAACAGTTTCTCTGAACTCTTTGCATTGGGTTATGTAAATAGTCACATACTTTACCATTTACATTCCCCACAGACACTGCCATGCATTTCAGCCTGCTTTCATTGTCAGAAAAGAAAAAAACATATATATATATATATATATATATATATATATATATATATATATATATATATATATATATATATATATATATATAAGCTACACATTTTGAAAACAAGAAATTCACACAGTATTGTGTTAAACTTTGTTAGTCACAATGTCTTATTTTTTATTATTTTATATCTACTTAACTTTTTACATCTTCTGTGTTGCCTGCAAATAAAGTTTCTTTTATGGCTTGCTGTTTGTGAGGCATTGGCCTGGCTGACAACTGAAAAATGAGGTTTACATCTCCACCAACCCAGTTAAAACAGACAAATAAACAAACAAACAGAGAGAAAGAGATATAATCTGATAGACAGATAGATGGATAGACAGACAGACAGACAGACAACTCACTAACTAAAGATGTAAGTGTTATGTCATGCATTTAAAAGCCACAATTGAGATATAGGAGTACACTCAGCACAGAACAAAATGTCAGTGATAGCCTACTCTTGGCTCTTGTAACCAATGTATTCAACATTTTATTTTATGTTATTATATTTTCCTATGTTATTTTATACTCTGTGGCTTTGGACTACTTGCTGAAGCATTTGGACATTTATATGGAGTGCAAGTGCTCAAGTAATGTATGTCATGTACTGTGTCCTGGAAAAGTCATACTCCATTTATAAATTTGAACATGAATGTAGAAAGGGAGATACCTGAATTTTAACAAAACCAAATCATGACCCTTTTGTCTATTCTGGTATAACCTCAGAGTTGGTTATACTGATTATATCATGCAAAGTTGCTTTGGTTTGAGGGGGTATAGCTCCCCACAGTGGGTTACAGAGGTCTCTCCCACATATGAAAATACTTTATTTGATTACTGAAGCACTCAGAATCTTCTGATTTCAACCTTGTGCATTTTGAACTAAATTGATTTCTTATAGAAGATTCCCTGCTCAGATTCATAATTACATAGACTGTGCTGTGTGATACAGTTATGCTGTTTAATATTTGTGAAATAAATATTTGTTTAGTAAGAACATTTTGTTTACAGGACATTTTATTAGCTGTATTTTTTCAGTTTGCAAAAAAAAATATTCCAGTAGTGAAATAAAAGAACTCCTTCAAAATGTATGATTTTCATTCTTGGTTTCTTTATAAACTAAAATAAATCAAGTATTCTAAAGGGCACAAATATTCAGTAGAAAAGAAACACAGGCCAGTTTTAGCAAGGTAGGAGCCCTAAACATTTACCATTATATGGTCTGTCTTCATATTATTCATATTTGTTTGCTTAAAAGATGCAACACAGAATACATTTATATGACTTGTAATGAGTTCCCAATTATGCAATTTAACCCTCTTTATATATATATATATATATATATATATATATATATATATATATATATATATATATATGTGTGTGTGTGTGTGTGTGTGTGTGTGTGTAGGTATGTATGAATTTAGAATATAAGCGTACTTACTATAGAACTCTGGCTTTTTCACTGTAACCTGGTCAACCCCCCTGGCCACCTGGTCAGCACTACACTTATGCAAATTGTCATACCTGTGACAGCATTGCTGACCAGATTGGGTTATACCTGTTGGGGTTAACAGGTGGTCACCCAACTACTGCTGTATATTGATTTTTTCCACATACTGTGATGTGTGTACACATGAATCTTCTCCAGGTATGAATCATACAAAAGCTACAGCATTATTAAGGTCTCTTTTTCAGACAGCTAGGAGTGTACCTCATGCTTTCACAGGTGCCATCATTCAAAGAACCAGAACCAGAATGAGGAAAGAGTGGTGAAGGATTTATTAAGCAGGGTTAGAACCACTCCTTTTTGAGTGTGACATCAACTTGACTAAACCCTTTTTTGCTACCATGCTCATTAGAGCAGGTTTTGATACTTTTGCCAAGTTTGGTGCAATCAAAACTGTTTTGTCAAATACTGTTTTTTCTTAATGGAAAACTTTTACCTTTCCTGTCCATGTGTCATAAATTGTTTTTAAATATACAGGTGATTGTCATTACTAATGATTATTTGATAAAATTATTTTTTACTCTAACAGCAGTATGCGTTGTTTAGTGAAGTGAGACAATTCTTTTTTTTAATTAAAATGTGGAAAAATAAATGTCAACATTAATATGAAAAATTATTTTTATGACTTTATGATATATATCTCTTGTTAGAGTGACATACAGTGGTGGATGGTCAGGGATTATACTTTCGATTGCTTTCAACTGGACATTTAGAAGACACCATTTTGAATTTTACAGCAATATTCTCACTATGGCTAGTTTAGGGCAACCAGTGTGCCTTCGCATGCAGACAGCTTGGCATTGCTAAGGACTGTTGTTAAGTTTGCAGTCATTCACAGTGTGTCCATGTCTCTTTCAAATATATTCATGTACTATGGGACGTATGTTCACAATCATCAAAATGTTGAAATATGCTGGTATACCTCGGGACATGTTTGTGCAATACTGGGATTTATAGACATACATATAAATTAGCCTAGTTTGCATAAAAATATGCACATTGGCCAGAATTTATGTCAACAGGCTGAGCTCTAACATATTGATTTGCAATTAGCCTAGCTAGGTGGCAAATGTCTTAGGATATCACAGACATCTCAACGTAATGAAAACTTAATAAAATAATTATTACTTATTAAGTGATACTTTAACTGTTACTGTAATACTGATTTAAATCTCACCTTCAGTACATTTATTGTGTAGTGTGCATGTATTAATATAATTGCATAACTGGTAATTTTTGTTAATTTTTTGAAGTTGCCTGACTGTTACCTACATTGTAATTTTACTAAATGATCATTAGATTATTAAAGAAGTTAGTGTAGTGTAGTGTAGTGATTGTGCATAAAAGGGAAAAATGCTTATTGCACTTGAGAAAATTCAGTGTGCAAAGGACAAGAATAGACGTGATAAATGTGATGTTCTGCTACTGACAGTAAGGGGAAAAATACGTGACAATGTTGGATAGTAGTGCAGATTGTTTTTAGTGCAACTACACTCATTGTTGAATAAACTGCAGCTATGTGGTTCAGATAACATTTATCTGCTTATTTATATCTGAGAGTGGCAGGAGTAGCAGGCCTGTGGTTTCTACTGTAGTGGCTGCTGCCATCCAAACAGTATTGTGACAAGTGCCTGACTGTAGCCGTTTCTTCCCATGTTCTTTTTTCTGTGTAATACTGATAGAGAATAAGATGTCAAGGGTCAATGCATGGACATGATAACGTTAGCCACGAGGGAACTGTGCCCTCATGGCAGCAGTTAGGACATATAGGAGACTTCGTTTTGGTAAAAAGGGCTAGACAAGCAGAGAGGAGCAAAGCATTTAGCTAAATATCTGTTGAAATCAATGCAGTTGGACACAGAAACAGATCACTGGCACAATGCAAGAAAAGGGCTCGAAGCAAGGCCAGGCAGAATGCAATTTATGGGGGGGGCTCTGAAACTTACAAAGTTAAAACCAGATGATGAATGCCTTTTGTCCATCCATGGGGATGACTATGATATAGAAGATGGTGCAATTAGAGGTGGTGTGGACAATATTCAATCAAACCAAAGTCTGCAACAGCATTTACATTTATCAGCTCCTGAATATTGGTTTAAAATGTACTCCTTTCAAAGTCAAAACTGAATGGTGGCTAAGAATGCTGTTATTAGACAATTCACAATTCATTATTTTTAAGTGAGAATTGCACATCAGCAAGTAGTGAAAATGAGTGCATAGTAAGTGTCCAATCCCCCCTTTTAAGCATATTATATCATATGCTGTTGCATTGCTATTAAAGTTTTGTAATGATTTCTTTTACACAGTCAGCATCCAGAAGAAACAGTTCAACTATATCAATAAATATGGATGAAGTCAGCAGCAGAATGGTTGTTGCTACTGCTGCTGATGATAACATGGTTATATTTATGAGGCAGCCTGAGGGAAGTGGCAGGCAGTCCCCAATGTAATGACAGGCTGTCACCTCAGATGTCAGTAAATCTACAGAAAGTGACACTGCATCACAAAGTCAAACACAAGCTGACATTCCACTCATTCTTGTACACTAGGAACAACCCTGCACATCTCCACACACAGAAGAACATTTTGAGGATGATAGCAGACATTCTGAGGCCACATTGTCATAGTGATTCAATTATAAAGCGATGTCAGACACAGATATTATTTACAACTACCTCAGAAAACACATGAAGTATTGGCTGCCCAACAAGAAATGTGCTACAGATAGTCTGTTTCAGATGGTCAAAGTCCTACAGAGTATGCTTGATGATTTCCAGCATGACTTTGAATTGGCATATAGACGAGATAAAGCCATGGTATCACTGATGCGTAATATGGTGGCCATCAAACATCACTTGCCACCTCCATTTGTACACTAGTTATGACATGTCAGAGTCAAGCTGGACTTATTTTTACATTGGGCAGGGGACAGGGTACTGTCTGGACATGTGGTGGGAGATCACATAATGTTACCACTGGTTCTCAAGACAGTAATACCAGTACTCACAGTGAGCAATCACAACACATTTCTGTCAGGCCATGTCAATGGTCATCTACACCTAGGAGAACCTCACGTTAAAGGTCAAGATCACGGTCATGCAGCAATGTCAGGTCATTGACAGTAGGCTCACCTTCTTCTATTAGATCAAGCCATCAGACTAACTCATCTTACAGTACTCATAGTAGCCCATCCTCCAAATCAGTTGCACCATCACCAGGCCTATGAATAAGGGATGTGTATGAATCAGTTGATCCAAAACTACTGTAAATTTAATTTATTAACAAATCTTTAATTTTAGTTGTAATGAGGTTTTGTTGGGCATGAGGGTTGTATATATATATATATATATATATATATATATATATATATATATATATATATATATATATATATTCAGTTATCCCCTTTAAAGCTATTAGTTATACTGTATGCTGAATTCAATTCATTTACAGAATCTCTTGTTTAATTGGAACTGGATTATGGGGTACAGGGAAGTATGTGTACATCTATTAAGTACATGAATGAACACTGGACAAAAAACAATGATACATGGATTATCATTCCTTCTGTTTGCAGTCACATACAAAATCACTACAGTAATGAGCAAACATGTTCAGGTTCAATACATCATAAGGAAATGACACATTAAAATAAGCATCCTGCTGTATAAACTTAACTGCATCCACTAGACCCTTCTCACCGCAGAAATAATGACCATTTCTGGAGTCAGAATTTATTTTGAATGACTAAAAAATATCTGACATGTAGTAACACAGAATTCAGTAAACAGAAATTGCACATATAACTAAATATTTAATTATTTCCTGTATTGCTTTCTTTTGCATAGTGAATATATAATTAAAACAAATTGTATTCAGTACAGCGGGTACAAATGTTAATTTATGAAGAGGAATCAGTGAGCAGTCAGGCAAGCATGTAGCATTACAAAACTATTTTAAGTGAAAGACAATCCCCGGGATTCATGAAGCTCGGCGCAAGGCCGGCGTAAGGCCTGCGCCGGCGGTGCATGGAATATCCGGCGCAGTAGCGCCATATACATATTAATGAGAGTGCACCGGAATCACAGACACGTGCGTAGTGTACGTGAGCGAGCCCAGGTTGTACAGGGGACAAACTATGAATATAGGTTCACACGTCCATAGGTACAGGGTAGGCCATCGCCCCAGGCCCAGCCATAATACTACACCATAGTTAGGATGACTTTGCCAACCTTCTGTGCTTCAGATGAAATACCCATGATATTGCTGTATCTCCGCCAAGCAGTGATAATGATGTAATCCCTGGCCTATACCTGCAATTCTCCATCCAATGGACAACATAGCTGCGAACAAGGCTAGGAAGGATGTCTGTCTCACATGTACTGTGATGTAGATCCACAGCATAATGATTGTCTGGGTGATATATGTGTCACCCAAACACATCCCATGAATGACCGTGACAAGGTAAATGTCACCTGCCCTAGTGATTCTGAGGGATGCGGATACAGTAGGTGAAGCATACACATGACATATGGGTTGACATGGCCTTGTATGTCAGGCACAGGTCAACACCAAACAGCAGGTATGTGAACTGATGTGGCAGGGGTCCTACATGTGGGGCAGCATTACACAAAATGGTGTCATCCTGCATCTGTACAACGATCAACCTATGTGGGCTTCCCAGCTGCTGTAGGTGTATGGTCAGATACAGTCTGAATGGGGCAATGTAGTAGATCATAGGTGTAACACGTAATGGGTACAAGGCAACAATGACCTAGCCTGATGTAGATGTGAATCCCTGCACCAACAGGTGGGCAATGTAGAAGACCCACACAACCACGATAGCAACGTGTGTGTGGAATGAATGGTGACCATCCAACACTGTCCCCTGATTCCTGGTAATCACCCCTGTGCTGAGTGGACAGCCACCTATATGCTGGACAAGGGTGACCTAGTACTTCACAGGTATGATGTTGCATGACGTTGCATTTAGCTGTGGGACATGTCCCTGACAGCAGATATGCATACCTGGGAGGCCCCTTCCAAGGATATCTGTGTCAGATGTCTGTCCCACTATGGCACCTGTTTTGCAGTCATCTACAAACACTGTTGCCCATAGCACCCCTGTGTGTGCCTGTACCGTGAAGATGTAGGTGTATGACAGGAGTGCACACATGGAAGGGCCCCATGGGACACCACTTCTGACAGGCAGTAGGTCTGATATGCTGCCAGCAACTATGACCGTGTGGGTTGTGTCACATAGACAGTTTACAACACATTCTGTGATGTGCGTGTTCACATCCCAGCCAATGGGTTTATCAACGATACCTGAGGGGGGTAATGTGATGAAGGGCTTTGCCAGGTCGAGGTAGGCTGTATGGACTGCAACACCCCCATCAGTGGCCTCGGCGACTGTCCAGAAAATGAAAAAAATGATTTAAAGGCATGAACCGCACCTGAACAAGACAAACCGTGTGTGAGGCAAAGTAAGTATGTCCCCTATGCAGTCATGTACGAGCCACAGTATGATCCCTCCCCATGTCTTTGCAGATAGGTCTCCTCAGGGTAATGGGACAGTAATAACCAGCCTCAGTGGAGGTATTGGCCTTCTGATGCGGGACTACAGTTGCCATGTGACACAACCTGGGTACCCTACCTGAGGTGAGGCTACAAAGAAATAGCTGTCCTAACTGTGGGTCCAATTCATAACCGAGATAGTGGAGTACACAGCCGGGTCACCAGCTGGTCTCATCGATGCTATGTCCACTACCCTGGAGAGAGCATGTCCCACCTGTGTGTCACAGAACATTTGGTGACCACAAACCTGTGGTACACACATCACCTCATGTGTGGGGGAGGGTGTGGAGATGTCCTCACTGGACTTGTCAGCCTGTATGTTGGCAATGTGTGTATGTTGAGTAAACCCCACCTCTATGTGAACCCAGTCAGAGCATATGTGGGACTGAGCTCCCAGGTGTCCAGCATAGCAACTGAAGGTGGTATGATTGTTAGCCAGGTCCATGTAGGTATATCTGTGGAATGTGCCCTGGACTATTTCATGACAGTGTGTAAGTCTACGCATATGACCAAGGTGTCACACCTCACAAGGTGTCTGCTCCCACACCTTGTAGTAGCCACCTCCTCGTGTTTGTACATTTTGTGTAACAGATTTTCACACTGGATGCTTGGCATTGGTACAGTGAACCACAGTTGGAGTACAAGTGAATGACTGGCTCATCACGGTCCCCTGTAGGTACTGGTAGATGGCGATATGATTGCATTGCGGTGGCTGCGTACATGACGCAAACCGGTTCTCGCCGGAGACCACAGTACTACGCGGTATTGTGTGAAGTCTGCCTCCTGAGCAAAGCAATGCGGTAACGCGCGCTTCTGCGGCAACGGATGCCAAAAGCGCGAAATAATGTCGGCTAACATAGATCAACTTCTGCGCGACAATATGTGTTATCGCCCGTAGCCGACATGTGTCTGTTTGGTGGAAATGGCGGTGGGCGACCTAAAGGTTCCCATGATATGCACGGTCTGGGGTGTTGTTCCGATAATAAAGTGGGAATACCTCCCAATCGTGCCGTGTGGGTATGGGATGAAAGTGGTTGTTAACCTGCAACATTGGATGTATAGCATTGGTTTCTGGTGTCGAAAGACATGGTTCCTGTAGCACAACACAGTATGGGTGATCAAGCACCATACACGATTGCTGAACACACAGCATCCAGTGAAACCCACTGCTCACAGGACACAGTCGACAAGCTCTACACTTTACATATGCACAGTGGTGTCCGCCATTAGGACCCAAAAAATTGTGGAAAGAATCGAATAATTCTTATTTCAATGCGTGCCTGAAATCGTGGCAATCCTGGGTACACATATGCACATAGCGTGTTTAATAATGTTGCTGATAGCTGTCCATGTAATGCAGCACAGATGCAGAAATACCCAGTGCGGGTCCATAGAACTAAATCCACATCCAGTTCCGCACATGACGGATGTGTAATACGGGTACTGTCAATTGTTGCAGTCAAGGGATTCTGGGTATATGGGCAACTGTGCTAGTGTTGTTGTAGGCAATCCCTTTCTCCGCCCGTGGGAGGGATGTGTCGTAGCACCTGCCTTACTCTCCGCTAATATGCAAACCATACTCCGGAGAATGCTAAATGTAGGTGTGGAATGTGTACAGCCCTATACTAGTATAAATGAGGCAATTGTCATGGATGGACACCCGTATAATCAGGATAAGCACCTACAACTGCAAACCAAATTTTACTTATAGCCATGATGAGGCATAACTACGATACACACCAAGGACTACAGTTGTTCCACATGGCAAGGGACCGTGAGTACCAACACAGCGTGCAGCACTCAATCTGCCAGCAACAGACTGGGAGCACCGCTACCGTGCAGCGGAACAGATGTGAAACCTGTGGGAACTACATACTAATGGCACACACACAGCGTCAAGTAGGATGTGTAAACTATGGCATTCCCACCTATAGAACCAACATGGTTAAATGAATACGCCATTTAATCAACTGTTCCCGTTGGTATATTGGAAATACGGTAGCGGATATGTACATTGGGGCGTCTGCGGTTTATATGGAGCATTTGCCGCCAGCATCATTGGATATGTCATTTGTCCACAGTACTAAATCACCTGGTTATGTAGCACCATGTGGAATGGGTGGTCGACAGACATCCAGCGATTCCTGGTACACAGTATCAGTGAAACCCAGTGCTCTGGGACACAGTCCGACAAGCTCTACACTTTACATATGCACAGTGGTGTCCATTTGTAGGACAAGAATTTGTCTAAGACAGCTCTTAGCCTTATTTAATCCAACTAACGGAATATTTGTGATCCACAGGTACACATATACACATAGCGTGTTTAATGTTGCTGATAGCGTATCATGTCATGCAGCACAGATGCACCAGGAATACCCAGGGTACGGTACATAGAACTGCGTCCACATCACGGTCCGCACGCAGCGGATGTGGGTGCACTGTCAATTGTTGCAGTCAAAGTTCTGCGATATGTAGACTCTGTGCTCGGTGTTGTTTTGCAAACAATCCTTTCTCCGCCCGTGGGAGGATGTGCGTATCACCTGCCTCTCCGGCTAATAATGCAAACCATACTCCGGAGAATGCTAAATGTGGGTGTGTAATGTGGACGGCCCTATACAAGTGTCCAGTAGGCAATTGTCATGGATGGACACCCATAGTAGGATAGCACCCACAACTGCAAACCGGGTAAATGACATAGCAGCGGGAAGGCATAACACAGGAAATACATAGGGACTACGGTTGACATTCCCACATGCAAAAGCAGGACCGTCGTGCCAACACCCGGCGTACACAGCACTCAATCTGCCAGCAACAGACTGAGGCACCGCTACCGTGCAAGCGGAACAGATGTGCGACCTGTGGAACCTGTACTAATAAGCACACACAACGTCAAGTAGGATATGTAAACTATGGCTTTTCCACCTAGAACAACATGGTTAAATGAATGCATAGGTAACAAGCAACATATTTCGGTGGTGTTATATTGGAAATATGATGACGGATATGTCTGGGATGTCTGAGTTTATATCGAAGCAGTTGCTATCATCTTTGGATGTGTAATTTGTTACATATTCCGTCAGCTGGTTATGTAGCACCATATGGAATGGGTAGTCAAACAGACATCCATGATTGGGAACATACACCAGCAGTGAAACTTTACTAGGCGATGGACACGGTCAGCAACATCTAACTTGACATATGCGCCGGTGTCATTGTAGGACCCAAAATTCTGTTCAGGAAATGCCTGCTAGCTTCCTGCATTACTCATGATCTAATTATGTCCACCAGTCTGCGTACACATATGCACATAAGCGTGTTCAATGTTGATAGCTGTCCATGAACTGCAGCACACATGCATAGAAATACCCAGAATTATCGGGTCCATTCAGCTGCGTCCATCCCGGTCAGCACACACATGAGAAGGATGTGTCGTTACTGTGCTATTGCAGTCAAGGAGTCTGGAGTATGGGAGATCTGGCCTTGGTGTTGTTTCATGAGCAATCCTTTGTCCGCCCGTGGGAGGGGCGTGTCACGTAACTTTTGTCGTCACTCTCCGCTATTAATACACCTATACTCCGGGGAATGCAAAATGCAGGTTAACAGAATGTGTACAGCCTATGCCAGTGTATGGTGGTAATTCACATGGATGGACAAAGCGTGTAATAGATGGCACCCATAACTGCAAACCGATTACGAGATTACACTGCCGTAGTAAGGCGTTACACAAGTCATACACATAGGGACTACGGGTGACATTCCCGCCTGTAAACACAGACAACCCGGCGTGCGGGGTCAAAGCAAAAGGCGAGGTACCGCTAGGGACGTCGACCAACAGAGCACACCAGAATTAAAGGCAGTCACCACCAGTACATGGAGCCCGCCCGTCTGCTTAAGCAGACTTGTTCAGACTACACTGTGCAGTCCAACCTACCATTTACAGCATTAATTGGTCAGTACATTAGATGTACTAGGTACTGATACATGCCTTAAGGCAGACAAGCGAACAAACCTTGGGTTACAGATCCCACAGTAGGGACCTCAGACGTGCTTGAAGAGTACAGTCTTCATGAATATAAATATATGTACATATATGAAACATGAACCAACATAAAATGTTTCCAAATGTCTGACTGTAAAAAGATACATATATATGTCCCTACGGATTGTGCCAATATATTAACAGAACTGCAGACACCTAATATATAAATGAACCATAATATATATACACATAAACGATATGATCATGACTACTGTAAAATGAACCATGATAAACATTCACAATGTAATGTAAATATTCAGTTAGAAGGTTACTTAAATAAATCAACTCAGTCATCCATGTATAAATACTAACACAAGGCCAGCGGGGTGCTTACTCCATGTGCACAGTGTTGTTCTGGCATGATGGTGTGTCTGCCGTGATGAATCCGTCCCAACAACACGTTCGATTAATGACAGTGTCAAGGTGTCGTCAGCTGCCTTGTGGTTCTGAGGATCCTAACTTATTTACGTGAAGCATAGTCATCAGATCTGGGTTCGACTTAGCCGTGTATACCAGGCACAGGTCACCTCTGGGCAAGTGTTGTGCAACTGTACAGCTGGAATTCTTTCAGTCAGTCCAGTGTAACACATATACCTGAGACCCTGCATCTGTTTGTCGAAGAAACTGTTGGTGCCTTTCCAGCTGCTGCGGTGTTGGGTCAGACACATTCTGGGCAGGCGTATGCCCAATCATAGGTCTATTAGGCCCGATGAGTACAAGGGGACAATGACCTCCCCTGATCCTTTGTGAATCCTTCATGATGATGTGGGCAATGTGGAAGGGTCTACTAACTATATTGTAACATGTGTGTGTCTACCGAGCAGTTAACAATAACACATAATACAAATCACTAATTGCCCCTCTGTGCTCGATGGATTGCCACCTATATGGTACTCGGGGTAACCATGTTCTTCCCGAAGGTATACCTATCATTTCCTGGCATTTGTAGGACATGTCTCTGGTACCACTTATCCACATCTGTAGACCTCCTGAGATATCTGTGTCAGATGTGTGTCACGACTTTGGCACCAGTTTACAGTCATCTGCAAACATTGTCCTATAACCCCCTATACATCATTGTGCATTGCAGTACAGATGCTGGAAATAGTGGACAGGACTGGTATGGGACACCACCTGTGACTGGCTGTGAGTATGACATGGCACCAGCAACTGTAGCCTGTGTGTTCTGTGACTTAGCCCGGTTGCAACCCATATAGCGATGTATGGATTTACATTCAAGATAGCGGTTTATCCAATTATACCAGTATTATTAATGAAAGGCCTCTGCGAGTTGAGGTAGGCTGTATGGACTGCTTTACCCTCAGCAATGGCCTTGGTGACTGATTCTACAAAGTAGAGGCTGCGATGTAAAGGGCATGATCCTGACTCTGACCAAAGCTAAACTGGGTTGTATCCAAAGTATGCGGGTCCCCTATGTCTTCAATCTAATAGTAACCCCGTATGATCATCTCCATGGCTTTGAATAAGGCTTGTCAAACTATTAGTATGGTAATAGCTTGGGGTCAGTGGAGGCACCATCTATGTGAGTGTGTGTGACTGCAGTGGCCCTGTGCTACTACTCAGATGCGTATCCTGAGGGTGAGGCTGGAATTAAACAACTGTCAGTGTGAGTTAGAGTTCCTGGAGTACACAGCTGGGACACCAAAAGACCATGGATGCTGTGTTGACTGCCTTGGGGCTGGATGTGGGTAATGCTGGACATACCCACGGCAGGCCGTCTTGCGTTCCAGTCCGATGCCCAAGGGACCACACATGGCGACGCCAGGCGCCAAATGATAGGTAACACGTCTAGAAATTGTTGCTCTGCCGGGGCACCTTTCCAGACTCTATTTGGTGTAGGTAGACCAGGAGGGTAGCGGGTGATGTATCGCTGGCAACTTCTGCCTAGGTCTCCACTTACCCTATGGCCAGTCTTCCCGTGCGTATTACAGCAGTACTTACCCAGGCGGGTGCATTACTGGGGTCATTGCTAGTATGGCACATCATCTATATGAAATCATATATATCCAGACATAATAGCTTTGCTGTGCCTGTTATCGGCCAAGGCAGACACTCGTCTGTGGCGGTGCGGATGTACTCTGCGGCGTGTCCGTTAACAATGCCGACGATGTCTCGCTTAGTGAAAGAAACTGCACAGAGACATTCAATAATAGACAGCGATGGACAACCCGATGTCCCTGCGTGTCTGGCCTATTCAACCTGTTCTGTCATGTTAAATGTGTGGCAGCACAAGCGAACCAGGCCAAAACATTAGCGGACATTGTCTGTGGCTCGGTAGAGAGAGTAAATCACGCAATGTTAAACCTTGTAATATTCGACACAGGCCACATACATCTGAGAGAGGTTAGTAATGGCAGTTGGTTGTTCGAGCGGGCCGTGTGCGAATTAGTACTCTTGAAAGAGCCATCTACAGCGGTACACCGGTATTCGACACCGCAGTTCTACGAATGGTGGAGGCCGTGACATGGTACCATGGACACGGACAAAACGTGCCCATGTGACTCATCTAGCTGCTTCATTGGTCAGAACGGTCCCATTACGGTGGGCGGCCAAGATAAACCAAAAGCACCACAGCAACACCCTGACAACCAGGCCTGTGTCGTATGGGACGCAAACGGCTGTCATCTGAACAGCCCTGCGGTGGCGACATATGCATCCTGGAGCCCATGGCGAGGAATTAGGAATGTTCAACATGCAGTACCGCACCTTTCCCAGCAGGAGAATGGTTACCTGTGACGTGCGTGTGCGAGGATATGTAAATGTACATAGGTACCGTGGGTATGCATAGTAATGACAACGAACAGCTAACGTTACTGGTCACAATGGCCGTCAAAGCGTGAATGCAGTCACGCGTTTGAATTACGACTATTTTTATTTATTTTATTTTTATTTTATTTTTATCTTGCATTTGTTGACGGGCTAGTCAGCTGGGATATGTCCATTTTCAGTAGAGGCCGGGGGAGAAAAGCTCCACACATAACATAGTAATGACAGACAGACATATTCTTAATAAAGACATACAATAAAAATGGAAATATAAATCATTTTGTTAATAAAATCATAACGCCACATTAAAGACTCAAACAGTTTAATATCATACGCAATGTTGGTCAATTTCAAACATTTTATCTAGTATAAAGGTTGTAATAAGGCATTTGCCATATGGATAACAGTTGAAGCTCAGAAGGATACAGTAGTAAAGAGATGTAAGATGAATAAAGGGAAGAGGCGGGGTTGGGAAAGAGGAAAAGGAAGACTATAGAACATATGGGTATGCTGCATTAATGCGTCAAAGCGTCCATGCTGCAAAGACCATATATAAAGCTGTAAGTGCTTTCTGCAAATCCGTCAACCGGATCAGACATATGTGCGGAATAGTCACAAGTAGCATAAAACACGTAACCACACAGACACTGAAACATATATAAGCGGACTACGGATATGCATGTCGGCGTCTGCGTAACCCTAATCGGACATGCGGTGTGGGTAATAAGTGTGTGATCAGTGGAACCAGGGAAAATTCTACGGATATCTCCTCCACACGTTTACATTCATAATTGTCAAATATATGCTTAATAGTACTTATTAATTCCATGCTTTGTTATACGTAATACTACTATATACACATTGATATACAATAACCTAGTCAACACACTACATTCTAGGTGCACTCACAACAGTTATCAACTATGTGTCCGGATACTGGATGTATTTACCAATATTGTATGGATATTAACACATTGTTGCCGTATTATAGTTTCCATAGAGTAAGGCATGCAACACTGATATGTATATATCCCGTTATAATGAGGAGCTGGAGCACTGTCCACCTAACTATGAGCAGGTTTGGTGATTATTTACGCTTTAAACCGACTCTGAAGGAAGTGTAAGGAGGCGGCTATGTCATGCATTCCGTACTCGACGACGGCCCATGTTAGTAGGTGAGAAACTCAGTATCCTTTCACTGGAGTCTATAAATGTTGATGTCTGTTTTGCGATATATATTCCCATAATGTAGTTTATGAAGATGGGCAGGGCGCGAGTTTGCTGTATTTCCGCGCCTGTGCATTGAGTATAGATAAGGCCATGTCATACAAGCATGATGGGTAGTCAAGCAGACATCCACGGCTGCGAGGAACATACAGCGGCCAGTCAATACACTGGCCAGATAGGGACAGTCAAACCATTCTACACTTACAAGGCGCCGGTGTCCATTGTAGGACTCCAAAAATTCGGCGTTTCCGTTATCCGCCGGGATGTTAAATCAAATAACCGTGACTCTGACTGCAACTGAACATATACCACCCAGCATGTTTAAAGGTTGATGATACCTGCCCATGACATGCAGGACATATGAACAGAGGTCCCCAGACTGCGTATCACGCCGTCATATGGTTCGCACACATGAGCATGTGCCACCTCGTGCCGTGGGGTTGCAGCCATAGTACCCTGGGTATGCCAAATGGGCTCGGTGTTGTTTGGCAGATAATCCGTTGTCGCCCGTGGGGAGAACTCTTGGTGGGAATGTAGTCCCAGTAGGATGCAAAGCATCCATAGGGTGTCTAAAGGCATGTGTGAAATGTGTAGTACATCAGTGTCCAGTAGGCATTTCAGGATGGACAACCGTCTGATTAAGATGGCACCATAATAGCAAACCTGGTGGAATCACACAGCACAATAGTGCATGGGGCAATGACACAGGGAAGACATTAAGATGGAAACAACAGTAGATACAATCTCGTAGACATCCATCCCAAGCCGCATGTAATCCGGTCAGCCGCATGCAGCAGCCGAAAGGTGCTATCAAGTATGTGGGGATCACCCGCTTCCACTCTGGCGGAACATACTCCGCGACCTGTGGAGACACATATAATAATGGGTACACCAACAGCGTCAACTACGCCAATCCAGGGAAGGTCATACTCATCGCTAAAATATGGCGTTCACACACATACAGCGACATACTGTCATAAATAAATCAGGTCTCTACATGTACCGGCTGTGTTATACTGGACAATACAGTGGCGTGATAGTTCACAATGGTACTCTGTGAGGATTATCTAAAGCAGTTGCCAACCTGCAGGACTACAGTAACACCCTATGGGTAAATTGTGGAAGGACACCGGAGTTACGTGCACTACATAATATGGGTAGGTGGGACAGACATCCGGGGAATGGGGGAACATGCAGCGGCGCAGTCAAACCCACTAGCCGAGAATGGACACAGTCCAACATGTTCTAAACTTTACATATGCACATCGGTGTGCAGCCGCAGGACCCAAAAATTACTCCTTAGGTAAGTGTAGGCAACATAGTTGTGAACCGGAAGAGGTGACAGCCGTGACTACGGCACAGGTGCAGATATATGCACCACAAAGCGCCTTCAAGGGTGATGACAGCCATCCATGAAATGCAGGACATATGGAATCAGGGACTCCCCAGGCTGCTGCGTCCATATTACCTATCGCTCACATCCCATTTCTCGCTTTTATTACGGAAGGGTGTGCAAGGGTACTGTCGAGGGTTGCAGACATGGGATCGTGGGTATGCAAATATGGGTGTCGGTGTGGATTGGCAGATGATTCGCCATCATCCGCCCGATAGCGGGACGTGGGCTACAGCATGGCATATGCGTTACTCCGCCAATACTAATACCCCATCATCCACCGGAAATGGAGAATGCAGCTGTAAATGTTGACAGCCCGATACTAGTGTCCAGTAGGCAGTTCCCATGGATGGACAAACGTATCGCCAAGATGGCACCCATAGCTGCAAACCTGGGGAATCCCACAGCTGTTGCAAGGCATAACCCAGGGGAATACAGATCACGGTCTACAGTAATAATAACTCCCCATTCAAAGCAAGACCGCTTTGGGCGAAAGATACCGGCGCATTACACAACACTCAATGTGCCCAGCACATCCTATGGGGATCACTTTAACGCTCCATTACAGTGGAACAGATGGGTCACCTGTGTGTAAAGATACCAATGGCAATAATCCTCCATCAGTCTGCTGGGAATGACATAGGATGGTCAAACTCATGGCGCTGGACAATTTCAAAGAAAGACATCCTTCGATTGAATTAATAGGATTGATGTCAATACACCATGGCTTAAACACCCAATGAACAGGGAAGACTTGCTGGCAATCTCTATGGCCACAAACCATGTCACACATAGGTAGATGGAACAGTCAACATAAACATTTTGTCCAATGACAGGTCGCATATGGTATCCAAAGGTACTTCATAGACATGTATGCGCTTATCACCCGTTGGGTCTCCGGTGGAACTTTACATACATAACATGGAAGTATCCAGGCTTTAAATGTCCACCCTTACACTTCCATTTGTCACTTTCTATGTGAGCAATGGAGATGTAGCCAATAGCATAGAAAGCAGAGATCGCACTCAGCTAATCGAAACACAATACTACAAGTCAACATCACAGAAAGCATACTTATGAACACACTTATTACATGATGTTGTGCGGTGAAAGACAAACAGAGCAGCAACCTGCAGCAAGAATAGTCCCCAGTAGTTAGACACAACACAAGTCTTCATAACATTTAAACAGTTCATTCAAAACATGCAACGTTTTCGTTTGTTTCCACAACGGCATATTGGGAAAAATGCTATGTCTAAGCCCATCACCACAATCAACAATGTGAGTCTTAACATGATTTTAAATATCACATTGTTGATTGTGAACACTTTAACAATTCTGCTTATTCAGTTGTATTTCTCGAAAGCAACGGAGACACACACACACACGGAAGGGACGGGATGAACCTACGCCATTTACATGAACTCAGTACAGTATGAAGCATTTACACAACGCTACTACCGAAAGTTAACTGGACGTGAAAGCGCCTGTCAGAGGCATTACATGTAGGCTGCTGATTTTACCCGCGAAGACAATATTTGGAAGAGCCAAGGCATGTGTTATGGAGGCGCCTAAAAGCAGCAATCAGTCGCAGAGGCAGCTGGAAACACACACACACAGAGACACACACACACGGAAGGGAGGGGGCGCGGACCTACGCCTATCTACATGAACACACTCCACTGTATGAAGCATTTACAGAACGCTGCCGAAGTTTACTAAACAGAGCGCTGTCACAGGCATACTTGTAGGCTGCTGACGCCACCGCCAAGACAATAGTTGGTAATAGCCAAGTTGCATGTGTTATGCGGAGCTGCCTAAAAGCATAATCAGTCGCAGAGGCAGCTGAAACACACACACACAGAGACACACACACACACGGAAGGGACGGGGACGAACTCTACGCCTATCTACATGAACACACTACTGTATGAAGCATTTACAGAACGCTGCCACCGAAGTTTACTAAACAGAGCGCTGTCACAGGCATACTTGTAGGCTGCTGACGCCACCCGCGAAGACAATAGTTGGCAATAGCCAAGGCATGTGTTGCGGAGCCGCCTAAAAGCATAATCAGTCGCAGAGGCAGCTGGAAACACACACACACACAGACACACACACACACGGAAGGGACGGGGACGAACCTACGACTATCTACATGAACACACTACTGTATGAAGCATTTACAGAACGCGCTACCGAGTTTACTAAACAGAGCGCTGTCACGCATACTTGTAGGCTGTTGACGTCACCCGCGAAGACAATAGTTGGCACAGCCAAGGCATGTGTTGCGGAGCCGCCTAAAAGCATAATCAGTCGCAGAGGCAGCTGGAAACACACACACACAGAGACACACACACACACGGAAGGGACGGGGGACGAACCTACGGTTATCTACATGAACACACTACTGTATGAAGCATTTACAGAACGCGCTACCGAGTTTACTAAACAGAGCGCTGTCACAGGCATACTTGTAGGCTGCTGACGTCACCCGCAAGACAATAGTTGGAAATAGCCGAGGCATGTGTTGGAGCCGCCTAAAAGCATAATCAGTCACAGAGGCAGCTGGAAACACACACACACACAGAGACACACACACACACACACACACACACACACGGAAGGGACGGGGACGAACCTACGCCTATCTACATGAACACACTACAGTATGAAGCATTTACAGAACGCGCTACCGAGTTTACTGAGCAGAGCGCTGTCAGGAGGCATACCCCTACGTGAGTGGTATAATTTGCAGAGGCAATGCGCCCGATCGGGAGTTCAGACAGAGTGCGCAGTCACGCAGTCTGTTACCATCCCAAGGTCGCCGCAGACACCAGCACGCTAGTGCTGCAGTCGGAATAACAAGTAACTACTGATCAGTACATCACCGCATACCGGGCATGCTCAGACACTTAGACTGGCACAGGGCAGACATGCATACACATGTTGCGACAGCTTGGGTGGCGAAATCTGGACCGCCGTGTGTGACCAGCCACACAACAGAAACCTGGCCATGCCACAGACGTGGCCGCTATGCAGGGATACAGGCATGCACCCGGGTATAACTGCAGACGGGCGGTGCACTGTGCTGTGTGTCCATCTACACAGCTGCCTACTGGGCATGCTCAGACACTTAGAGTCGGCACAGATCAGACATGCATACACATGGTGCGACGGCATGGGCGGCGGAATGCGGACCGTCCTGTGTGTCCGCCACACAACAGCAACCCGCCATGCCACAGACGTGGCCGTTGCTGCGGGCAATATCTAGGTGCAATTAACCATGTGTAGGACTGGCCTACAGTTTGTTGCATGCTACAGACAACCCTCCCAAACACAGGATACCTTCACAGATGTCCTGAGGACACTGGTGAGTGGGCATGCTCTCACAACAGCACCGTATTGGGTGACATCAACCACCCATACATAGCCTGGGAACATTACCCATGGCACAACACAGTACGCCAGCAGTCCCAGGTGTTCACACACCTGGCCACCGTTAAACAGCCATGCACCATACATACTAGGGGGGGATGTCTGACAGTTCTGCCCATCACACATGGTGAGGATATGCCCCACACAGGATGTACAGCCCTCAATGGTGATGCAAGACCGTATAGTGGATCCACTGGTCATCCACTCACTGTAACCAACACCAGCATGGGGGACCTCAGTGATGACCTCTCCACAGAAAACCACACACATCATATGACCGGTGTGGTACCCTACAAGTCCTCCATGCCAGTGTTGAACAGAGGCCAGACCGGCAAACGCCTAACGAATGCCTTCCCCGACCACCCACATGCATGTCTGCAACATGCAAACATGATGACATCAGGCCCTTGTCCACCACAGGTAGGCACATGGTGTGGTGGACTGCAGCCACTGACTACCTGTACATCAACAGTTGGAGCTACTACATGGCAGAGCAATGACAGTACCAGGGAAACCATCACCCATTCATACCGGCGTCACCATACGGCCCCACATACCATCATCCAGGTCCGCTTGTGGGAGTGGTACTGCAGAGGGCACATGAGACAACCACAGGGCCTTCCCTAACTGTGGTAAGGACATGGTTGGGCACACAGACTTGCCTGGAAATGGTCCGAATGGTACAACAGTCACTGCACCCACAGACATTGTCTGCAAACCACAGGACATGTTCCATGCATACATCCCCCAACAGGGTACATATCCATCCCACCAGAGTGTATCCTCCCAAACATTTCATATGGCCTGAGTGCTCCCATATCTCTATGGTGGTTGACACGCCAGCAATGGGCACCGATGGTGTCCCTGGCTGTGTGCTATCCATCCTCATTGAGGCCCTCGGCCCACACATGCGGCCACTGTGTCATGTTAGCCTTACTATGGGCTATGTCCCCAATGGATGCCATATGGCATCTGTGGTCCCACTATGCCAGGGTAGTGCTCCTATGGACTGTCAACAGCCACACCCTATACGCTTGACAAGTGTTGTCTGCAAAGCTGTGTGGAGGTCCATACAGGTGGCCATGGTTACAGATAGCGGTGTACAGCCAATACCGGAACATACCCACAACTACATAGTCAAGGGCAGATCCTTCCTCACGAACCTGCTCGTCCAGTCTGGAGTGGTCACCAAGGCCATTGATGGGGATACGTGGGTTTGCACACAGTACCATGACCTGGTGGGAACGTTCAGAGCACACTACACATGGGACCCATAGAAAGGCTCGCCAGCATACATGTGGGGACATATGTCACCCGATGCTTCTCAGACAGGTTGGAGGTCACACCACACAGGGTTGGTGCTCAAGGTGCCTTGTCACACTCATATCTGGACCCAGTGGAGGCCCACAGGGCTCACTCCTGTGCCCCCTGCCATATGGCATCCGACCTTCCAATGTGCATGCAATCATAGGGGGATTGTAGCAGACAAGGTATGCAGATGACTACGCACCGGGCAACATACCCAACACCCCATGTTACACGGACATCCACCTAGGGTGTCATAGACAAGGATGACTGGTGCCAGAGCCATGGCCTGCTACTAAATGCCAGAGAAGGTGCAGCCCTACCCAGTGTGGAGGACATGTTCGTCCCAATGTCACATGTAGGTGGTACGCCATTAAAGATGGTGGACGTGTTCAGGGAAATGGCTACCACACCTGTCGGCAACCTCTGTCAACACACACAATGGCAATGTGGGTGTGAAGACATTCCATTGTGGCCTCCTGGTCTGGATGGAATGGCAACCACATCAGGGTGTTCATTGTACCCTGTACACATCACACACCAGAGCAATGACTGCATACAATGGCACATGTGGCCTGTAGCTAACCTGTCGCTTGCAGCACTCGGAAGGACCGCAAACGCTCCACAAGACGGGATGATGGTGCTAGGACATGTGTCACAAGCTGCCCGGGCAAGGGGACACCGCCTCTGGATCTTCACAGCACAGCTGCTCCGTGGTGATCTATGCCTGACATACACGGCCATGTCTGACCTGGGTGACATGGGCACATTCCACCTCCCAGGCTCCATGCAAACACGGGCACAGAAGCGACTGTCAGACACCTCAACACAAAGATGAGTGGGACGTGCTGGGGGAACAGGGTTAACGGCCAGACACCCCCTACAACACGGGGAGGAGTGCCAGGCCATGTGAAGGAAAGGCCCTGACTGCCTTTGTCCAGGACTGCTAATGACATGTGGATGTGTGATGATAGTTATGCGCCAGCCAACCTCTGTGTGTCACTGCTAGACCAGGGACTGGGGACTGATGGATATGGCATCCCCATCCTGAGGGTGTTAGACGCCACACACAGTCATGCTAGGTCCACACATGTCGTAGGGCACATATCCTGTTACGTTCATGTGCGCCTATGTACCTATGTAGGGTTCCATGCCGGATGCGGGTAACTGTGCTATGCTGATGTTGCCAGACATGCCTGTGGGTACCCCACGACTACACGTGGGGAACTAATTACAGTGCTCCCAGTAGGCACGTGCAAGTACACCATCAGTATCATACGGGTTAACTGCACCGACATGGTGCTACACATGTAACCACCACACATACTGTGTACACATATCAATGAATGCTGCACCTGTCCTGCATGGTATGTCTGCTACATGATGTCCGTGCACAACCCACATCACATACATACCTGTCACCAGCCATACACACACACCACAACATACACATCACGTAGTATGCGGACACAGGTATCACATACACCTCTCACTATCGCGGTCCACCCTGTGCATCAGAATATGTTAGCTTAACCGCAGTGATGGTGTAGCTCACAGTTATGCGGCAGAGACGCCATCATATGCACAGGGTGATATAAAGCCACAGGCATGGGCTGTACCAATGGATGACATCATGTGTGTGTGTAAGGGCCAGTGCATTGAGTGGGCATGACTATGTAGATTGCATGTGGGTGTGGTGGAGCCCTACAGTTGTGTCTGCTGTGTGTGGGTGTGTGTGTACACAGTTCAGTCATCTGTGATGCCTACACGGGGTATGCTTGGCAGCCCCTGACTGTACAGTGCAGGTGTTACGGCTCACTGTGTCTGCCGGCAGCGACCTGACCCGCGCCTGCCTGGGGTCACACGGGCACGACCGGGTGGAGGTACGGACTGTCCACTCTCCGATGTCACATGTCCGCTGGAAACGTTTCCACGACGGGCCGTCCAGGCCACGTCCACGTGGCCTGCTCTGTCCTGGTGTGGATGGTGTAGTAGCAGCTGCACTGCTGCTGCTACCAGCACTGTCTGGGTGGGCATGGGAGGTGGCACGCACACGCTGACCTGCAGCAGGTGGTGTTGCTGGCACACGCCCATGTGCCCTATGCCTCACCCCTAACTGGTGTTCCTGCACGGACTGCGCACGCTCAAGGATGGCCATGCCTCGGTCGAGGATACCAGCCATGTCACCCAATCTCCTATCCAGAACATCGCAAGATGCTGTTGTGCATTCGCCAATGCCGGATGTTGTCATTCAGGGTACGGATTGCGGACCTCTGCAGCCTCTGCCCTTCCTGGTTCTGCCGCTCGCACGTGCCTCGCGCCGCCATTACAGTCTGGAACATGCGCCTGGTTATACCAGCTGCTGCACCCTGTATGGCAGGTGTATGTCTAGCGTGCTCCCCTACGAGCAGCACCTGCCACATGCCTGCGGCACTGCACCAGTCCTTACACTGGCAACATCGCGGTACCCACACCTTCTGCAGCCACCACACATTCCTGCTCGGGACAACAGACGCTGACTGACCGTCATCTATGGTCAACGGTGTTGTGGTATGTGTCGGCATCTGAACCGTGTGCGGGGATGAAAGGGACGTATGTGTGATGTTCTCCACTGGCACAGTGTCTGCCTGTGATGACCCTGCCTGTGCCTCATGCACATGGTCATCACCACTAGTATCTGTGGGGACACTAGCATCAGATTGACCGCAGGAGGGGAACTCACCTACAGCACCTGTCAATACAAAGACATACCATCGGTTACAATACAGACACACACACACCCACACACCCACACACACACACACACACACACACACACACACACACACAGACAGCATGCATGTGATAATGCAGGTGGCATGCAGCATTCACACAACACAGACCAGTGAATGCAGACCAGACATTCATAGTGGCAGTATGTACACTGCCCTGGTGGGGACAGTACAACAGGCAGGTGTCATTTAGTAGGCATGCAGTACACACATTCATGGTAGTTTGCATGCATCAGCGTGATACACCGTGTGGCCGCGGGCGAGTTGAGAGTACACATGGCTGCCGACAGTATGTAATGTACACCGCAAACATGTGCGGTATCATGTGGACATGTGACGATGGTGACCCACCGCATGCACCACATCACAATGGCTGTCACGGTGCAGTGTTATGTGTACAGTCTACAGATACAATGTATGGGTAACAGTGATGTCTGTGCAGGTACGTTTGCTGTGAGCTGTGTGCATAGTTGTACAGTGTGTAGTGCGGGCTCTGTGCCACTGCACAGTAGCAGGACACAGCTATGTGTCTGTGCGATGCGTGACCTGGATGCATTACATTGCCATGTCTGTAAGTCAGTTCAGATGCTCAGCAGCACGTATATGGTGGACATTGGAGGCACCTGTAGTAGCTGTGGAGAGGCGTTCCATGTCACTGGTGTACTACATTGGATGTCCAGGGGGTCCACTACAGTGATGAACCCACTATGTGTGTACAGGGTGCAACGGTGAGTACCCACTGTGGATGTGCTGTGTGGCAACATGCCTGTAGGTATCAACCATGGCCTTGTCTGTCTGAGTCATTGACTATTGTGTGTGGTAGACATCGTGCACACGGCCCTGTGGTGGCCCATGTGACATACAACCATAGTAGTGTGAGGTGTCACATTCTGTACGGATATGCTGACAGTGTGGATGTCTGCTATGTTGTGCATAGGTCATGTCATGGTGTGACAATGCTGCAGCCAGACATCCACGTGCATGGGACATGGCATGTGCCATGTCACAACGTGTGCACCCGATGCAGGGGCATGGGTCACATTGGTAACACCTGTGCTCTGGGCAGATCACAGCTCACTATGTGGTACTGTGTGCATACTGCACTGGCATACCAATGCATTCTACACATGCAGCCATTGTGTAACACCTACACCATTGTATGCATAGCTGACTGCACGTAACACACCAATAGGTTGTGTGGTGTCATAGCACTCTACGCTAACGGGTGTATCTACTGTACATGGGTGTTGTGTGTCGGGTGGTGCGAGCTGTATACCGTGACTGGGGCACACACAGGTGAGCATGTCATGCCTAGACACATGGGGAATATCAATACAGCAGAACATGCCTTTGACTAGCAACAGACTTACCTGCAACAGAACCTTGTCCTTGCGACACGCCAGACGTACCTGTAAAGGCATTGCACAAAGGTATACACATTAGCCATTACTATCTCTACAGTCAGCACTGTGCATCTCACATCATGCATGTGTGGTAGCATGTGCTATGCACATGTCTGCTAACACAACATAGCATACTATGGTTTGCATCTTGTGTGGCCATATACCTGGCATGTATTGCTATATCATGTGTTGTACTATGACACCCACACCCACGTCGCCTATCATACAAACATGCAACACTGACTTACCATGCGGCTCCAGGCTCATATCTCGAGACACCCACCTCCACGATGGACGCAAGTGTTTCTGCGTGTCCTTCCGCGGGTGTCCCCAGACTGGCCAGGAGCTCCTCCGCGGCTGTGAGTGGGGCTGGGTTGGTGGCTCACCACCTGTCCCACGTTGTTGCCTGGCGATTGCAGAGGCACGCTGTCATGCATGTCGGATCAGGTCTGTGCAGTGCCTGCGGATTTGTTGATAGCTGCGGTTGTTTACGCCCACGCTGTTCACCCTCCTGCACATCTCCTCCCACATCTCCTGCCGTTCCTGTGCCTGCTGTGGCACATGGCTAAATAGGGCGCGTGGTTGCCATGCAGGTATGGAATGATCACCTCCTCCTCCTGTCGGCTGAATGGTGGAAGACGGAACGTGGCATTATCTGGAAGACATAATGATGGTGGCAGGTCACATTCACACTGCTGTGCTGGCATACTGTTGGAAATACATTGCTATGACATGTACGACATCTGCACAGTGATCTGTGAAGGGCATCGTGGCAGTGACACAGCCGATGTTCTGGCTTCACACCATTGAGCACTGGGTGTCACATCATATCTGTGTGCCACCCCATCACACTGTACACGCACCATGTAGATGTTAGCCTGCCATGGACATGTGTACCTGGCTGCACCTATGTCCATATCAGTTGGCATAGGTCCCCATGTGACGCCTGTGGTACTGTTCACCTGGACGCTGTGTATATGTCAGTACACATCACGTCTGTGTCCATTGTGAACGTCAGCAGTGGCACTGTACACATACACATGGACACCTGCACATGCATGTGTTGTGCCATGTACTTCCACACAGCACTGTACGGGTGCTGGACAACTTGCCACAGCTCACCTGTGTTGCATATGTGATAGACATGGAGCAATGTGTAACCATGACACATTAGCAGGAAAGGCCATGCATAGCATGTACACACACACATTGTGCAGAGCATC
Organism: Protopterus annectens; assembly: GCF_019279795.1. Taxonomy (NCBI): domain Eukaryota; kingdom Metazoa; phylum Chordata; order Ceratodontiformes; family Protopteridae; genus Protopterus; species Protopterus annectens. The sequence continues at coordinate 232,880,169 of NC_056751.1, read as the reverse complement.
ACACAGCACCTGTAACATGACAGGGTGCATCGCCGCCACATTACTGCTGTGTATGGTTGATAGTGAGAGTGCCTTTTGTCCATTGCACCATGTGGGACTGTGATAGCTCATGCAGCCTTGCTGGTCAGCTCTGCATGATATGGCAGGGTATGCCACATACATGGCACTGGGTGTGATCCACCTGGGGTTGACGGTATTGGCAGGGTGGCTGTCCATTGCATATGTCATAGCTGTGTGAATATGGACATTCAACATGTTTATCACCATGGTGTGGGCACTGTCCTCGCGCGAGGTATGCTGTACACTGCTTGTTGAGGGTGTGTCTGGTGCATGCAGGTATCACACATCCATGCATACACTGTAGCCCTGGCAGGTGCTATGTGCTGGGATATTGATCGACACAGTGCTGTATGTGGACACACACCACTATCCCATGCACATGGATGGCTGCCTGAACTTATGTGGGTAACACATATGTGTACATCCAGTGCCCGCTGCCACCCACATGTCTGCTGCTGCACTACACACCGCCATCCCTCCCTCTGTGAATGTGGTGTTGGGCTCGGCAGAGGTATCCATGTATGGGGACAGGGATGTTCACATAGCAGGCCCACTGATGGTATCGTCGATCTGACCATACACATATGATGCACCCCTCACACATACAACCCATTCATATTGTTGTTCACAACGGTGACACAGCTATATTGCTATGCCGGAGGCATTCACAGACATACATACACACAAGCATGCACGTCCATCTGTGTCATTGCCTGGACTATTGGCGTGGTTTGACACCTAACGTGTTTGACTGCAGGTGGCGCAGACCTACTGTGCACATGTGTACATGGTAGGCCTGTTCTACGGTAGGCATCTGTGATGTGCTGTGCACATCTCATATCTGCACATTTGGTTGGTGTCCATCGGTCCACGGGCCAGTGGTGGGACATACAGGGATGTTGCTGAACATATATGCATGCGACCCTGTACAGCTGTGATGCTAGCCTCTCAGATGCTCATGTGTCGTGGACGTGAACACCGTACACACACACATGTGGTTGTGGGCTGCCGTCCGTACCCATCTCCACCTGTGGGTTGCTATCATCCCACACACTCCTTGTACTGTATGTTCAGGCTATGCACCTATGTGGGGCTTGTGTGCATGCAATATGATACTATGTGCCTTTGCACCCATCACAGACAATGTCACACAGGTACACCGGCAGCCATACACATCGCAGCTTGTTGTCAGCACGTCACATGTGGTACACACCTAACACATCTCCTGTGGGACATGGTAATTTGTATGGACATGTCCAGTTGTCACATACCACAGCTACCCCTACATGACGGCTATGCAGGACATGTGTGTGGACATCTACTGTGACATGTACACGAGCAATGACCCCTACCTACATCACATGGTACTACCTGTGGAGTATGTGTGTCTGCATCCATGCTATGGCCATAGATGACAATTGTACATCAATATGTGCAACATACCTCATTGGGGGTTGTCATGTGCACATGTTCCATGTGTCAATGCATTGTTTGTGTCTGTTGGGCGGTCATTGTTGTGCATGGTTTACATGGCTGACATAGCGTACTGTGTCTGATTCCAGGTACTTCATTCGGCTAACAGCATTGTACCTGGCAATACATTCCAGCCATCATGTAGCCAGCTTAGATGACAGTGGGAGGTGTTCCGTCATGTGCACATATGTCACACAGTACGAGGGTGACTGACACACATTGTCAGGACTGGGTTCTGACTGCTGTGGCTGTGTGTACCGGTGTTGACAACCATGACTGCACCAGATGGTGTCTTCTGGATGTGTGACATTCACAACAAACACCTACATTCACATAGCAGCGCATCGTCCACGACAATGGACATTCCTGCATGAACACTGTGTACGGTATGTCTGTATGACCACTGCATATATCACTGGTGGCCACCAGCATGGCTGCCTACAACAGCAGTGTGTATCCTGTGCAAACATGGGTTACACCAGTCACAACACACCTGTGTCAGATGGCCCTGTAGTGGGTGACAGTGCAGTTCCATTCATCATGTAACAGTATACATCGTGCACCAGTATGTTGCAGACATGTGAACGGCTGTGCTAGTCGACATATGCACACATGACACATCACCTGGTACACCGTGTCTGCCTTGCCACCTGCTATTGTGACCACCCTGTGATGACATTGTACGGCCCACATGGACTTGGACATGTGATGGCTCAATGGTGAATTAACCCTCCAGGTGTGTGTCTAGCCAGGTGTCCAGTAGCCAGTGGTCTGCATGCAGGGATAGTCTACATTGGCCTACTCTGTCACTGGGACTGTTGACTATGGTCATACTGTTGTTATGCAGGCATGTGCTGTTTGTCCAGTCTGATAGTCGTGTTCAACCACACTACCGTGGCACACATGACGTGTGGACATCTGCCTAAGGTGTGCAGCCCACATGTACATTTTCACATGCTATGCTGCCTGTGCAGTGGTGTCACATGTCTGTCTCCGGCAGGGCTGTCACAGGTAGGCACAGCATGCAGTGATGTGTGACAATGCTTACACTGTCCACTGTGCTGTACACTAGCACTGCACACACAGTACAGCACACATGTCATTTATCTGCAGTGCCTGGGACCTGCCTCCATGCCCTACACGGCACACCTGCCAGTCCAGATTGTACACAGATCATACCTCCCAGGCACATACCTGGACTGCAACACACACGGGTGGGTGGTTCCCACACCACACCGTGATTTACACACATACTGTATATTCCCATGACACATTGCATCATAGGTAGTCCATGTTCAGATACCCATGTTCGTGGCCACTACGCACATTGTGACACGCGACAGTGAATACACTGTACACCACAGGTTACATGCCGGTCGGGTTGGCATACTGTACATTGCACCTAGGACAGTTGCTACTGCTATGTATTGCCAGCAACATGCCCTTCCCTAGTATGGACTCCCATGTACCCACACATGCTTGGCCATGCAGTACGCATAGCTGGGTGACACATTACACGACACATACCATACCTACACTACCCTCAGCATGCACCAAACCTCCATGTGTCTGTGTGCTAGGCCTACACACCTCCCCCCTCTGTTTGCTGAACATCCATGCTTACCATCCCTGCTAGCCACACCCTAAACACACAACCATAGCAGCATGCATGGTACATACACACTACAGCCGGTATTACTGACATCCACTGACAGTGGTAGTTGATGGCATGGCACCCTGTACGATGGACAGTCTACGTGCCTATGCCAACACTGATCACAGTGCACTTCTGCTACATTTACACACTGGTAGGGACCATGCTATTCCACACTGAGACATGGTGGTACTGGCCTTTTCACAGACGCCACAGTGGTATTCCTGTTCCATGCACACGTGCTGTATGGGCACATGTGCAGGCTGTTGCACGGTAGTTATGTTCACCTGTGTGTTGTGTGTCACTTGACAGTCATGGTGTGTCCTGATGGTGCATGACATACTCCACAGCTAGCTACCTACACATGACTGCCAGACATTGCAGTGTGGGCCCTCACGCAGTGTGGTGGTATGTCTCTGCTGTTTGACTACATCCACATTCAATGCAGCATACCATGGTCATGCAGGCATTGACGACACAGATGTTGCTGTCATCGTGCCTGCCAATGGGGTACCTACCAACAATACACACTCTCACTCACTACAGGGTTCCAATCCTTGGCTGGACATTGTATTAACCCTGTGGACACATACATAGTACTGCCATGCACATGTTATGTCCAGGAACACAGTCCCAATGTCACCTCAAACCGCTGTAGTTGTTGTATCCCGCCAACCTGGCTGTTACATGTCTCTGCAGCAGCACACGTCAGTGACTGCTAGCCCATTCATGTACGTTGTGCACCCTGACCACCACACTACCACATCTATCACACTACACATGGATGGTACTGCATTGCACGTCTGGGGCTGCATCTCTACACCCATGACTGGGCCATTCAGTATGGCACTGGGCCACATCTTGACATACATGCTTCACACACTCATTGACTACCTGCATGCCTTTCCTGGCACCCTTGTTGGGCTTCTGTGCGCCACAGCACACCACATCCCATGCTGGCCACCTGTCATATTATTGCATGGGTGGTTGGGGTGGTACAGAGGGTATCACATCAGACATGATCCACTCTTTGCCCTTCAGCACCATTCCACTTTATGCTATTGCCAGTGTACACATCCAGCATCACATCGTACCCTATGTATCGGGATGTTACGCCATGTGCCTTCTGTACAGTTCACACAGTGGTGCAGGCATATAATGCTAACTACAACAAGTCAGGGACGTGTGACATTGCACGGTCCTCAGACATGTGGCCCCTCATGCTCAGTATTTGCATACGTACACTACCTGCTGTCACACAGTACTGTACATGCCTACATATACCACTTCTACATACCTGGCAACATTCTAGCTCATCCTACTCATGTTGCTGACACCCATACAGGTGTCAGTGTGGCAGATATATCATGTAGATATCATTGCATCAGTTACATCACACATAGTGCATACACATCACCTTTGCATACTGACAGTCATGCGGTGTGTATCACATGGATACTGTCCCTATACAGGCATATCACGTTGTACATGGTTGATGTACACACACATGGCCCACATGGTGCTGTGGTTGCCATATTACACCATGGCGTGGGTACACATGTGCAGGACCACGCATTTCTGGACCGTATGTCTAGCTGATACCTTGGGTGCCCTTGTACCAGTGCCATACACACATGTACATGCAGGCCGTGTTACAATAACACATGTGTGGTGTACCTTACACAATGGATACAACGTTACATGTCTCAGTATAGTCATGCTGTGCTCTCTACCCAGCTCAGACAGTTTACATATGCAAATGACAGTCATGTAACACATCTGTGCTCACCTGCATGCCACTAACACAGGGGTGTAATCTACTCTGCCATGGGCCATGTTCTCCGCAGTACTGATGCATGTAGTACTCCTACATGGCGTTTGCAGTGGGCAGGGTGGGAGGAGCAGTCCTGCATGTGTGCACACATGCCACATTGCTCAGCCCGGCGACTGTGTGACATCCACAGACTGGACACACACCATGCTGTGGGACATAGGTCCTGTGCACATCCCACAGGGGCACACTGTGTCACTAGTCATGTGATAGCTTCCTTGCTGGTAGGGTGACACAGACCCATGTTACCACCACAGCGGACGTACTGTATAGACATGACAGTTGACATCCAGTTCTGCCGTTCAGTGGACACTACCATGGGGGGGGGTCAGTACTGTGTACATTGCACATGTGTTTACACACGGCCCTGCTGGACATCATTGTGGAACACATTGCACCTGCTATGGAACGTTTGGACATGGTCACTTGCTGTCCCCTCCTTTTCGGTACCTATTCTGCTACTACATTGTCCCATATGTGCAGGCCATACATATCTTGTGTATGTACATAACATTAGGCCATCGCTCCATCATGCATGCTATGCCTGTGATACTGTCTATGATTTGTGAACATATCCATCATGACAGCTTTGCATTACACATAATTGACATAGTCGCCCCTACTGCGTGGGATACGTGCACGTCGCGCGCACATTCCATATGACATCGATGGTATATGCCCATGCACATGTGTGCTGTGACACTATACATACATGTCCTATCCCCTGCTGTGGCACTTCATTGTTGGATGTCCACTGCCAGCATCAGCGTGGGTGGTGGCATTGTTCTGTGTTTGCAACCCCTATGGCAGACCTGGGGTACGGTTACCACCTGTGCCACTTTGCAAGGGACAGTCCCTCCTTGGGCAGTTGTGTCCTGACAAAATATATTACAAATGGCAAATGTCCTGAGATTGTAGGACATCACTATATGCCATTCTTATGTAAGAGTTGCATCACATACTTATTTATGTATGTACATTCCTAAATGTTACAAGACACACAATAAGCAACTTAACTGCTACAAGACTACACTTTTCTTTATGCAAAAGAGTAGAGTTCTAACCTTTGTACTGACCATGGGTATGTGTCCACCTGTAACATCTGATGTGTGTCCTGAAGATTTCCCACTTTGGCCATTTGAAAAGGTGGCAAGCCGAACCTGGGGTTATCCCGGGTGTGTACATGTTGTCCCACTGCTGTGCACACGTTGTCCACAGTCGTTGGTATGCTGCGCGTTTAGCATTACATATCCAACCTTCGCCTCTCTGCCTGATGGACAGGTATCTTTACCTACACACACCGCTCACATACTGTACAGATTCGCCATACGTATCGTATGCGTTACACACCAGTACATGTCGTGGGTTCGACATACCTTTCCGGCCTTTTGTTCTGAGTTCGTCTCTATTCCCTTGTTTCTCCTTCTCTATTCGTGTTAGTTCGGTATGAACATACGGTTTGAATATCCAGGGAGTCTTCCTTATATTCATTGTCACCTGAGGCATGTTTGTTAATCAGGCCAATAGCTGTTCCTCGGTGTGTACTTATGCTCATATCGGCGGTGATCCCCCTTCCTTTCGTTACGCGTCGGCACTAGCCCATGGTTCTTTCCTCGTGTGGCCGTTGGTTATTTGCAATACCTTCGTGAGGATGGTATGTATTGTATCATGTTTGTGTGACTGCATCCGCTATGTGTGGTGTCGGGCACATTTCGCTGTGGTGTTAGCCGTGGATTGTGTGTGTTGAGTATGGTATTGTGTTCGACATGTGGGTCCCCGTGTCCTGGCGGCGTCTGTCGATGGCGTTGTGCATTCAGATGTGTTACATAGCTGTTATTTTCCTGTACATAGCGGATGCAAGGATGCATCAGCTGCTGCTAGTGTTTCCCAGGAGCTTGTTGTGGGTATGCCGCTGTCATTCACTGCCTGTATGTGTTTGCTACGGTTTTAGCTGTTATCCCTTTGATATGTGCAATGGGGTATATCTGCGGATGTGGGTGACGGGTACGGGGTGTGAGTCTTGCATTTATGCATACCAGATATGCTTGTGTGTGTGCTCCATCCCTGCTTGGGGAGCTGCGGGTTACCTGTCTGTTGTTCCGGGAATGTTTGTTTGGTTGATGTCGTCTGCCGTCGGTATCGCCTGCATGTGTGCTTCCTGCACGTATTCCTCCTTCACATCGGTTATATATCTGCGGATGTTCGTCCGTGCCTACTATCCATTGGCATTTTGTCGCTGATAGTTACGGTGAATGTGATCCTATACTTGGGGCGGCCTGTATGCTACCGGTAGCCTCCTATTCGTGTGCCGCTTGCTTACACACCGCGGTATTTACGGGACCGTAAGTGTTCACGATCGGTGCCGAGATAGCACATTCGTATTTTCGCCGTACATACCTGATGCTGTGTAACGTTGGCGACGGACCGTGTGGAGTCTACCTTATGGCCGCCATACCTACGGTCATCGTTTGTACATGCGTCCTTTGCATCTCCTGTTGGCTATGGCCCTGTGGTACACTTTGGGACATTTCCGCTTTGCATCGTTTTACGTCGCCACGTGCATAGCCACTGAGGAGATGTCAGTACTACTTTGTGTGTACTGCTGTACATACGCCTATGGTTCCTGTACTGTATGCCTACGCCTGTTATTACACTCCGCCTGTGACATGTCATCTACATACACAGTTTACACTGGCACACACATTACACACACACAGCGGAACACACGACAACCTCACCTCACACACACACATATTGCCGCCATGGCTGTCAACCTTCTATTTCCAGAGTGAGGAACACACACAGTAGTAATGTCAAAAAAATGGGCATAATGTGGAACACATAGTAATGGCATAGTGACAACTTCAGCTAAGTAGGTCATAGGTTGATTATAATATGCTGATTTACTTACAGTGAAGAACCTTTACTGACTTACTATGAGTACATTCTATTTACCAGGATGTCATTTATATACATTCCTAACAATGGATGTTTGAGAGACATTTTCAATGTGGAACTTGGAGGAACTGCGAGGAACATGAACTGTTTTACACCCCAAATGAGGTACGTTCCTCATAATGTCGTACACTTCACTGGTATGCTTTCCGCCGCACCGACGGTTGAACACAATACCTACGCTATCGCCGGTGGCGGCGTGTATCTCCGCACTCATATCCTATGGATATGACACGCACATATCTAGGGTTGCCACCTTTTCAAATACCCAAAGTGGGACATTTTCTGTAGAAACGTCAGATTTTGCATGCAAACACATACCCACGGCCAGTACAAAGGACAGCAATTCACTTTTTTGACAGAATACAAACCTGTAGCATTACAGTTGCTTATTCTGTTTATTATCATATTTAGATGTTTCTTCTACAAAATAACTGTTTTATGCAACTAATATAGAAATTATGGGAAATAGTTTTGTCCTACAATCTCAGGACATTTGCCATTTTGTCAATGTTTTTGCAGGACACAACTGCCCAAAGGGGCCTCACAACGTGGGACAGGTGGTAACCCTACACATATCCCGTTACTGTACCGTGGACTGGTGACCATCCCGACACGCGGATATGTATTGATGCAGGTTAACATTTCCATGGCTGGCATTACCTGCCCTGCCCACCCTCCAGGATGATCGGGTTGTCGGTCACTATGTTTACTATGTGGTGATTTCGCCTTACTTATCTGTGAACTTGCATCCCTGGGTTCCATATTACCCTGTTGTACTTTATATCTGTGTATGCGTACATATATTTCTACATGTGTACTGATATGTATTTCCGTATCTGTGTATGCACATGAGTACATATGTGGTCGACTTGCGGCGATAGTGGCAGCATACGGCCACGCCGTGTGCTGTCGAACCGGCGTGCGTTGAGGTGTTGGCGTTCCATGCTCTGCTGGCTATTGGGTGTGCAGTGTTTGGGCGGTGCCTTTGTTGGAGTCACACATACGTCCGCACATACGGTACACATTACGGGCGGACAAGTTTGTGTGGCATCCATTTTACTGTGTGTGCAGGTCAGGAGGTGTCAGTCCATGGGGCCTACACTGTCAACGTATGTGCTATGCGTTCCCTCTTTGCCAGGGCGTAGGCATATTGGGTACGCCTCTGTCTACCTACTGGGGCTGGCTCAGTGTGTCCATGGCGCTGAACGCCCTGTGCCTGTGCTTGCCCTGGCAGTTGTGGCGGGCTTGGTGGCCCTCCGGCATTATGTCCCTGCAGCAGCTGTTTCCGCAGAATCATATTGTGTAGCATACAACATACTATGAATATGTGGGCACTTGTGCCTGGAGAGTACTGCAAGGCTCCACCGGATGTATCCAAGCACCGGAACCGTGATTTCAACATCCCAACACACGCTCTATGATTATTCTCGTTTGTGCGTGTGCCTCATTATGGCGTTCTTGCATGTGTGTGTGTGCATTTCTGATGGGTGTCATCAACCACGGCTCCAGTGCGTAGCCAGCATCCCCACAAGGTGACCTTGTGTGATGTCCCCTGGCGAATACCTGATACAGCTGTGAGGCATCCCAGATATGGGAGTCGTGGTAGCTTCCAGGGCTGCCAGCACACACATCCATAATAATGCCCCGCATTGCACACGACCTGGCAATTGATGGAGGGGTATCCCTTGCGGTTTATGTAGCGTCTACCCTGCTCCCGGTGGTGACTTAATTTCTATGTGCGTACAGTCTATCGCACCCAGGACCTCCGGTATTGTGCCACACGGTGGAAGCGGCGCATATTGCTAGCCAACTCCTCCTGAGATGTGGGGAAATTTATGTGCTCATGGGCATGTGGTAACATGGCATCCAGGAACTGGTGTAGTACCCTGGATGCTGATGCCTGTGAGATGCCCATTATGTCCCCGGTTGGCCTTTGAAAGGTACCTGTAGCCAGTATTCGCAAGCTCACACATACCTTTGTGTCCACTGGGATGGGCTCCCCTCTGTTGTCTCTTGTTCTCAGGCACGGCCAGCACAGCTCCACTATTTGCTGTAACGTGTCCCTGTCCACCCTGTAGCGCTCTACTATCTCCAGGTCTCGCAGCCCCTGGTAGGTCACCCTTGGTCTGAACACTCTCCTTCTCCTGTGAGGCCTACGGTAGTTGTCGGCACCACCCTCCGCAACTCCGTCTGTCTCTGCCACATACCTATGCATCACGGCCGCGGCGGCACCCAGCATATACATATTAAAAGTTCCGCGCCTGTTTACACACTACGGTGCGGCGTTTGGGAAATCGCTGTGTGTTGTGTGCATTCACATTTAATACTGTTGTGCTGTATACCCGGTGATGTCATTGAGTGTGTCAGGCGGCCGTATCCACGGATTATTTCCGTGGTTTTACGCTTGCAACGGTACTGCCTGTAGTGTTACATTACAGTTGCCTGCATTGCCTTCGCCTGGCATCTTACATTACTGCATCCTGCAGGCACATGGCATATGATGCATTTTATCTGCAGCCGCAGTTATGCTACCTCTGTACTTGGCTGTGCTATTTCGGTTCTTTGCTCATTGCATTTCTACTACATCCCCTACTATCTTTGCACTCATATGCCTCCCCTTTCCCGTTATGCAGGAGTCTGCATGCAGAGTTATCAGCTGCCGGCGCTTGCCCTTCCTGCATTGATTGGTGTTAATTGCTCATTACGGATCCATTTACACTGCTTCCGCATTTCCTCGTATTCTCCGCATTACCTTCCTATATCCGTGGTTGTTGCCGGTGAGGCCGTCACATGACTGGTTTAGGGAACGTAGTCATCCTCGTGCACATGCATTTGTACGCGCATTCTGTACTCTCAGCGCATCTATTTCCTAACACGCCAGTCCTGATGCTGTGATGTGCATTGTACAGCCCAGATTTGCTGACCTCCAATATCCTTCCTCCTACAGTGGCACACCCTCTGTGGTTGACATGTATCTCGTGTAGGCCACTCCTCGGTGTAGTACCGCGCCGTTTGCTCCATCCTTACGCCGGCGCCGTTTTTGCGATTCACTATTATCTGCCTCATTTGCATGGAATTGACTACTAATACATGGTTACGGCACCGGACACCGCCACCACTCCTTGACAACCATTGCGCTGGGGTTGCAGCTTTACATACATACTATGGTGTGTGGTGGCTGTGCAGCTGATTTGTGTTCTACTGCTCTTTTAGGACATTGTCATATTATTTCATTGCTTTGCAACTTCTGTGCACATATCCCGGGGGTCTGCTGTTCTTTCTACATACGTGCCATTTATGTCATTTTTTACATTTTGTGCATATTTTCTTTGGACATTCTCGGTGCCTTTCCACATTGGCATATTGCACCTATATGATACCTGACTTTGACAGCCTTCCGTTACACCTCCGGTATGTTTGGGTAAATGTAAACCGTTTTTTTTTGGTTTACATTGCCGCGTCTTACGCTACGCCTGCGCCACTTCGTGGATCGCTATTTGCCCTCATTTGCATGGTGCAATACCGCACACAGTGTGTTTTGCATACCTACGCTGGGGGCGGGGACGGTCCGGCGCACGCCGGTAGTGCACGTGGAATTCATTCATACCTGAATTGCTAAGCAGCCATATTTGGCGTTATAACGCCGACGCTATGCTGGCGCCTGGCACAAGGTTCATGAATCCCGGGGAATGTCAGATGAACAGTGATAGCAGAGCATGCACCACACAGCATTGGCCACAGATATCACTGCATGCATCGATTATACTCTATGTGTTTTTTACAAAAAAAAAAAAAAAAAAGAAACACTAACCTGAATGTCCTGGTTCATACTTCTGGACTAGATGCCACCTTTTAACCTGTTCAACTGAGTGCTGTGCACAAGCCTCCTGTATGGGGTCCCTTACTACTGCTGCCAGTTGGTCATCATTAGTAAAAGTGGAACTAGAACTGGGAGCTGCAGTAACAGCATGGGTCACTTCACCACCAGACTGGTGCATGATCATATTATGCAAGATGCAACAGACAGTAAACATTCTGCATGCAGTAACTGGGTCATACTAAAGGGCACCCCCCCCCCAGACTCATAGAAGCACCTGAAATGGCTTTTCAGGAGGCCAAGTACCCTCTCAAGCCCAATACGGGTCTGGGACAGGAATGTGTTTTATGCCTTCTGTGCAGCTCCAGAAGGGTTTCTCACTGGAGTCATGAGCCATGGCTACAGTGGATATCTGGCATCACCTTAAGAAAAAAAAGAGAGCTGGGGGGACAAAATAGGAAAATAAACATTACTGCACAGCAATACAGTTTAACATTAATTACTACTTTAATAACATAAAAAAAATTTCAGCTTACCAATAAGATGAGCACTGGGCAGTCTTTCATACAGGAAGATGAAGAGGCAGCAGATTGAGCTAGTGTGCCAGATATAGGAATCATGTGAACTGCCAGGATGTTGGGCAGAGATGGTGATGCACCTCCATACATCAGGTACTACCTGGCAATTGATGAAATGGTAGCTCTTCCTGTTGCAGTACTACTCCATCTTTTGACCAGGAGGGGCCCTAATTGCATCATGGGTCCAATCCATTGCATTTAGAACTTCAAGGATATATGACAACTCATAAAAGGCACTCATATCCTGGCTTACTCCTGAGGTGACACCAGGAAATAGATGTACTGCTCCACATGTGTCAAGAGTACATCCAGGAGATGCTTCAGTATTCTCAAGGCAGAAGTTTCTGAGATCCCCACTGTATCTCCAGTCCACATTTGGAATGCCCCCCTAGCAAGTATAGTGAGGGTTATACATACATTGGTGTCCACAGGAATAGGAAGCCCATGCATTCCTCCTCTGCCCATATGGCGGTCAGATATGCCCTCTAAAATCCTTATGATGTCCCTGCCCACTCTAAACCTATCAAGGAATTCTTGATTATCAAACTTATACTGAGTAATCATTTGCTTCTATTTTGCCTTCTTGGCAGGCAAAAGCCCAGCCAAGATAAATAACTCTGACCTTAAAATGGCAATGTCTGCCACAAGTGAGAGCATTTTTTTCCAATTGCAACTCTCATAGATTTGGAGATGCTTCCTTTTTGTAGTGTATCTGTGCATCTGTGACCAGCACAGAAAACTAGGAAAAACTGACTATGAATTGCAAGCAGTGTAAAATAGACTTCATTAGCATACAAAGATTTACATCACTCCTCATTTCCAATTAATTATCTGCCCAGTTGCACAAGTACATCGGAGGTCACCACACACTGGCATAAATGGCCTTTATAAATCAAAGCTGCACTGTGCTTGTTTATACATGCCCTTGAAATCCTTAATGTTTTTGCATAACTAACTATGAATACTGGCCTAAGAAATGACTGATGTGAAACAACAGTAATGAAACAAATTGAAAGCAAGCAGGCAATAAAACACATTCTCAGTCTAAATGGGCAGGCAATGAAAAGTAAAACTGAAACTTAATAATAAGACATTTACAGTTATAGAACATGGTAAAGACTTTATATTAAGCAATACTTATTATCTGCTGTATTACACATCTAGCAGGATAAATGACTCTTTAAAATAAAGAAAATAGCTGAAATAAACTAATGGTTCTAAAAGTTAGTGAGGGTATTTAATTGTAGCAAAAGATATGAAAGGAAACAATTAGAAAAACAACCTGGAAAAAAACCCAGCAGACTGAGAAATAATGACTGTGCACGAAAGTATTGAATATTATAGAAAGGTTATGAAGAATCTGTATACCAAAACACAAGGAAAGTGATAAATCAATGAGGTAAGGTCCTGAAAACGTGTAAGAATGACAAAACATCTTGTAAAACAATACAGATTTTAAGTATCAGCAATAACCATGAAGTAAGGTGAGGTACAGAGATGTGAACTGATGTTGAGAGTCTCAGTTAGTATAGCAGTGATAGATAGATAGATAGATAGATAGATAGATAGATAGATAGATAGATAGATAGATAGATAGACAGACAGATATGGGACTGTAATGTGTGAGGAAATGAGCTTTCAATGTACAAAGATTCATGACTGTCCTGCTGCAGGTAAGCAGGAGATTCCACATCTTGGGGTTACTCTACTGTACATTCTTTCCACAAGTATTACATTAGTTGGGTGCTCCTCAAAAAAATGTGAGCAGTATGTAGAGATGGTAGTGAGTAATTTGTGTGAATGGTAGTGAATGCATACATTACGTGAGGTGAAGTTTGGGGTGAAAGCCCCTGCAGGTGCAGAAGGGTGATCCAGCTGATGTAGATGCAGAAGCAGTTTAGCTGTATTGTTGTGGATACAATGGTTAATGTCCAGAAAGTCATGGAGAAAAGCTTCATCCCTGACCAAGAGTACTGAATAGGTATGTCAGGGAATGGAAAGAAAGGTTCATTAGAGTAGTTGTCATCGATGAGCATTTTAATTTCTTCCAAAAGAGCTTTGTCTGGTTGAATATGTGTAATTGATTGATCCAGAGATAACTAAACACAGCAAGTTTATTTCATAGTATTTGTTGCTTCTTATTTTCTGACACTGGTCTTTAAAACACCTTTGGCCTGTAATTATCCAGAGATGTGAAATGTAGTACATTCTCCTGAGGCCTGCCATAGAACTTTTGGTAAGACAAATAAGCCTGTTCTGCTTTGTACAGATGAGAAGCATGCTGCAAGACTAGATGAAGACATTATCAGCAGTAGAGACAGCACAGTATACATCATGATCCTTTTGTTTTGGTATGGGGTTAACATTGTGTATATTACATAACAAGGTCTGATAGTCTTAAAGGTCCAGGCAGAGAGGAGTAACGGCACTTCCTTAAATGAAAAAGAACAGTATAGTGAAAGCTTTTAACTGTTACACACTGAGATGGAAAAAGGAAGGCTTGCAAAAATAAAACAGTTTCTTCTGTTACTATCTTCTATCCTTCTGAGCATCCTTAAAATATACTGTATGGAATGATTACATGTAGGCAAAAACAATACAGCAAACACTTTATCATGCCTATGTCTAAGATGCAAAATATGTGTGAAATATACAGCCCAACATACTCCATTAATCACTCTTAAATTTTGAATCTAGGCCATTAGTGTGAAAACTTCATAAGTAACTGAAGAATATGATGAATAATGGATTTCTGAGGGATTCAAATATCTGCGCAGGAGTAGTAATTACGCATGAAGAAAATAACGACTTCCATAATATGTATAATTCTTTTTTGTCTTGTTCATGAGTACCTTATAGCGAATGATCATCATTTACTGTGATTATTTATCTAAAAATACTAAAGTGACCTAGTGATACTGACAAAGAAAAAGAATATAATGAAAGCAGATTCCCACAAAATATAAAACAAGAACTACAGAACTATTTACTCTGTGGTTAGGTAGCAGTCACGTAGCTCTGTGTGATTTATTTTGGCTGATTGGGAGTAAGTGAATTTATATGATCTATATCCACCTTATCTGGCACACTTAACTGCCTTGTTTCATCAGCTATGGATTAAAAGCTCTGAGCATATTAGATAGTTGTCTGCAGTTAATTGATTCCACATTTAATCTTCATCAACTTAAATGAATTAGTTTAATTTGCTCCAGTAAATTAGAATACTGCACTTATGTTCACTTACTTACTGCTGCCAGCTAATTATTTTCTCTCTCTCCTATGCTGCTATAGTATCTGTTAATCAAAGGATAAATGTGAAGGAGTGAAGTATTTCTAATAATAGCTACTTTTATTATTAGTTGAATGTATGGACATATACAATAATATAGCAATAACCCACGGCTATTATACAATAACATTATTTAAGAAAAAAATATTACTTACTTTTCTTAAATTATGTCCTTGTATAATGGCGGCACAATATTTTTACGCTTTGTTTCTAGGGCTTTCCTGCTGTACTGCACGTGGGTATGGGACTTATGTTCCCATGCTCATCAGTACATCAGTAGTCTGAAAGGAAGCAACGGAGAAAGGAAGAACTCTGCTGCTACTACGTCTTCTTTTTTTTTTATTTTTCTGTTAATAAATGTGTAAATGCAGACACTTAAGAGGTATGAGTGAGAGGACAGAGGAAATACAAGGAGAATCAGGTACATTATGCAAAACTAAAAAAACATACCTGATTCTTCTTGTATTTTCTCTCTTATACCTTTGTACTGTCTAGATTTCATTGTTTTATAATTTCTTTGTTAAAAAGTTAAGAAAAGTGAAAAGTTTGTTGCATATATTAAAAGAACAAAGTTCAGATGACCAGACTTTTTCTATAGATATATGTTGGATTTTACAACAGGCATGCTAGTTGGGCTGATCAATCAGTGTGCATGTTTTTGAATATTAATTGCCAGTCATTATATAATAATTGTCCTATCCACTTGAGTTTGTTTCAAAGAGATAGGATATGAAGACCTGTAGTTTTTTAAAGGTGATATATAAGCTGAGAGATATTTGAAATGCTAGACTTGAAGTTATTACAGTGCTGATGGCATTATAAGATGGAAAACAAATAGCAGAAGTTATACTAACTCCAATTTTAAATAGATGGACTGTGACAAAAACACTTTTCAGTTATTGTATATTAGATGTCATTTCACTGGCAGATCTACTCATTTCATGATAAGGTATACCATTTCTGATAGTCCTGCAGTTTTACTGAAGCTACTTTAAAACTGCAGTACAGATTAGGGTTGCCACCTTTTCAAATGGCCAAAGTGGGACATTTTTGGTACAAACATCAGATTTTACAGGCCGACAAATACCCACGGTCAGTACAAAGGATAGAACTTAACTTTGCTGCCTAAATAAAAGCTTATTCTTGTAGCATTTTAGTTGCTTATTCTGTTTCTTATAACATTTTGGTATTTTAAATACAGAATAACTGTTTTATGCAACTATAACAGAAAATATAGGAAATAATTTTGTCCTAAAATCTCAGAACATTTGCCATTTTTACAATTTTTTGTCAGGACACAACTGCCCAAAGAGGGACTGTTCCTCGCAAAGTGGGACAGGTGGTAACCCTAGTACAGATCAGGTTTCAGATAAGACTTTTGCATGAAGTACTAGCTTTAAAATGTATGCAGTTTATTACAGGGTATTGATGGAGGGTGGGGGATTTATAAAGATTATCTGCCCCCAATGAGTATCACACATTTAGCACAACAAAGAGAATCTGCATAAAACTGCACAGAGAAACACCTCATTAGCAGCTCAGTACCATGTATCTGAACTGAATAATGCACTACCATACCTGACAGTGTTATTCTTCTCCCTAACTGGCGCACTCGTTATGATAGTATAGCAACCCCCTACTTGCACATACATACATACATATATACAAATATTTCAGGCACAGGCATTAATACCCTTCTACTAAACAACAAATTAAAAAAAAAAACACATAGAAAGTGAAAAATGTCAGCTGCAGAAGCATAAAATCCAAAATTGTTCAATACTCCAGTTCGTTGGCTAACAAGCCTTTCACAGAGTTAACATCACAGTAGCACAAGCTACACTTAAATAACAAATATCATATCATTAATCAATTAACTAAAACAATTAAACACAAACTAATTAAAAGTTAGTGCAGAAAAGCCTTCCACTCAAGTTCTTTGTTTAAACCATAAGGCACCAAAGTGCCAAACATTAAAATACAGACTGCTTCTTTATATAACAATTTGTTTTTAAGTGCAACATCATCCTTAATCAGAACTTGTTCTAACATACATGCTTTTAAACTGGTATAAGATCCTAAGTGCACTGCATGAAAATGTGATGCCACAGGGCTATCCAAATTTTGATTCTTAATATCTCTAACATGCTCTTGTACTCTGATTTTAAACATTCTTTTGGTTTTTCCTATATAGAAGAAACCACAAGGGCATGAGAGACAATTAACTACTCCCTTAGAAAATAGCCTAGGCTGAAAAAAAATGCCATTTATTTTATCAAAAGTCCTGATCGCATGAATACAAATAGAACATTTATCACAGGGAAATGTACCAGAATTTTGTAGAAGAATAGTTAAAATTTCAGTAGGCATAGAGAACAAATTATGAATAACCATGTCTTTTATATAGGTTCATAGATTCATAGGTAAGTACTAGGCTATCTGCCCAAGGGCATTTATAAGCCTACCCAGAATGTGTTGGCTTTCGCCACCCCCTTAGATTAGTTCCCTGTGCCTCTGTCTAGTAGAGCCATTAGTTCCCTGCGCCACTATCCAGCAGGGCCATTAGTTCCCTGCGCCACTGTCCAGCAGAGCCAGTGCAGTGATCCTCGGGTAAATTTTCTGTTTCCCATCCACCCGTCAAGGTTTCTCTTGAAGAGTGTTAGTGAGGGGCTCTGCCTGATGTATATTGGAATCCTGTTCTAAAGAATAGGGAGTCTCTGGGATAGGAATCTATCCCTCCAGCATGTCCTATTTATTGTTGTGGTGAGGTTTATATCTCTAGAGTGTGTGGCTCTCTGGGATTTGTTTTTTTTTTTTTTAGGTGGAGCATGTCCATCAATTCTAGGTTGGACATGGCCTTGTATGTCAGGCAGAGATCACCTCTGAGTAAGCGGTATGCAACCGAGTACAGCTGGAGTCTCTTGAGTCAGGCTGCATAGGGCATCTTTTTGAGGCCAGTAATCCTCTTGATGAAGTACTTTTGTGGCCTTTCCAGCTGTTGCAGGTGTCTTGTAAGGTACATCCCAAATGGGGCATTGTATTCTATGATGAGTCTAATGAGTGATGAGTAGAGAGGCACAATAACCTCTTTTGTTCTAGATGTGAACCCTTTTGTGATTAGGTGGGCCACATAGAAGGATTTTCTAACTACCTTGGCAATATGATTATCAAAGGAGAGATTACTATCTACTTGGGTCCCCAGATCCCTTATTACATATTCTGTATTTAGGGGACTACCACCTATGTGGTAGTTTGCGGGTACTTTGTTTTTTCCAAAGGGGATGACTATGCACTTTTTGGCATTTAGCTTGAGGCCATGATTTTGACACCAGGTATCTGTCTCAGTGAGACCCATCTGGAGGGTGTCTGTATCAGCCGGAGAATCAGTTATGGCCCCTAGTTTGCAGTCGTCTGTGAACTTGGTCAGCCATAGTCCTCCTATGCTTGCCTGTACCTCTGAGAAGTATATACCGAACAGGAGGGGTCCTAGGACTGAGCCCTGGGGAATGCCACTTGTAACTGGTTTAGAGTCGGATGTAGAGCCTGCAACTCTCACCATGTAGGTTCTATCCATGAGCCAGTTGGCAAACCATCTCGTGACGTAGGGGTTTATGTTCAAGCTGGTGAGCTTGTCTATAATACTAGAATGGGGAATGGTGTCAAAAGCCTTTGTGCGGTCTAGGTAGGCTGTGTTGACCTCCTTTCCCTCATCTAATGCCTTGGTAACCATCTCAAAGAAGTCCACCAGGTTTAGGTGGCATGATCTGCCCTTAACAAAACCAAACTGGGTAGGGTCCAAGGTTTGGAGGTTCCCAATGTCTCTGTCAATGAGTTCCATCATGATTTTAAAGGCTTTGCCTTATAATGAGTTACTGAGAATAAATAGGCTGTGTAATAACATTCAGTCTCTCAATTAAATCACCAATAAATCTATTATAAAGAACAAATTATAAAGAAACTCTAACTCAAATAAACCCATTACCAAATTAGCATACATGGCTCTCTTATAGGAGACAGTAAAGGAGTCAGGTAAATACTTAATCCCAGACTTCCCCTTATGTAAAAATGGCCAGTAGTACCTTAAAATGTTTACTAACTCAGCACTATAAATATTATAAGTTGCTGTTGTTTATCTTTCAGCTTTTCCCAGTTAGGGGTCGCCACAGTGGAACTCCGGTCCGCTAATGATTGGCAGTAGATTTTCATGAACCCCGAGGAGCCAGCTCAACATCCAACCTTCAACAAAGGCACGCCCATTTATGCATGTCTTTTGAATGCCCACCCAACCACAGGGCGGACATGCAGACTTCACACAGAAGGTGCTCCCCGTACTCCAGCTGAGAATCAAATGGGAAAACCTCTTGCTGTGAGGCAACAATGCTACCGCTGCACCACCGTGAATCTACCACTATAAATATTATAAGTAATGACAAAATATATTTTTTATCACTAGTATTCCCTGCGTGACTCCTACATCTATTCACAGACTTCATATCATCTGGAGCATTAACCACACTAGTGGTATCCCTTCTCAAACACATTTTGTTCAAGGAATTAATAATTAATTCATTGCTATATCCCCTTTGTTAAAAGGTTATACAAGAATGCAAAATCTCTTCCTTGAGAGACTGAATGTTATTAAACAGCCTATTTATTCTCAGTAACTCATTATAAGGCAAAGTCTTTAAAATATGGGGGGTGGCAGCTGTTATTGTCAAAAAAATGAGTACCATCATCAACTTTTTTGTGAATCTTTGTAATAATCATATTATCAACAACATTTAATTCCAGATCTAAAAAAGCAACAGAAATGCATTTTCTACACCATCAAATTGTAAGCCAAAATGGTTTTCCTGGAGAGAAGCTACAAAATAATTCACTAGCCATGCACCACCCTTACATAAAAAAAATAAATCATCAATAAATCTATTATAAAGAACAACATACTTATTAAAAAACTCAAACTTATAAAGAAACTCTAACTCAAATAAACCCATTACCAAATTAGCATACATGGGTGCAAAGGATACACCCACTGCAGTACCTTGCATCTTTTGATAAATGCAGGTGTTATATTCAAAAAAGTTATGGATTAAACTTAAATATAACAATCCTATAGCAAAAGTACTAACTGGACTAGTGCCTAGAAAAAACCTAAGAGCTTCAAGTCCCATCTGATGTGTAATACTTATATAAAGGCTCTTGACATCAAGAAGCAGCCAGAAAAAAACTTCTTGACAAGTGATGGACTCAATATTTTTTAGAAAATGAAAAGAATCTCTTATATAAGAGTCTAAACTAATAACATACTTAAGCAAATAAGTATGAAGAAATAGACCTATATTGTGTAAAAAATAATTCTCAGCTACTACAATTGGCCTTCCAGGATGGGGAAAAACTTGCTTATGGATTTTTGGCAGGCAGTATATTTTTGCCAAACAATTGCCTTCCACTTCAAATTTAACTTCTACATCTTGCTTGGAAAATAACAAAGTCTGTAACCCTTGTGTAACATTAAAGCTGTCTATAGCTGCATAATATTCATGTTCACTAAACACACGATATACATTACTGCCTCTGTGTAAGGCTTGCTAGCTGAGGTACTGGAGTATTAAACAATTTTGGATTTTATGCTTCTGCAGTTGGTGTTTTTCACTTTCTCTGTGTTTTTTTATTAATGCCCTTCTAGCTTGCCAATACACCAAAACACTTGTTCTCATAATAAGCGTCCAGGCTGTTTTTAAAAATATCTAAACTAGTACTTGCTTCAGTTTAATTTGGTAGTCCATTCCATGCATCAGCTACTCTGTCAGAGAACCAATTATTACATTCTCATTCCTATAGAATTTTCTACATAGGATGTCTGATGATTCTCTAGTACTTTTTGATAACCCCCAAACATTCCCAGACGTAGTTGTCTCTAAATGCCGTATATACTTGAATAAGATCTCTTAGTTATCTGTAAGAAACACTGTACAAGTTCAGATATTTTAGTCTTTCATAATAACTTAAATTTTCACATCCATGGATGCCCTTGGTATATTTCCGTTGTACTCTTTCCAGTTTACTCATGCTTGTTTTCTTATTGGGTTTCCATATTGTTATTACATACTCATGTTTGGGTCTAATGCAACTAACAAACAATGGCTTCATCATTTTTGATTTCCTAGACTTTATAAATTTTTTTATACAACCTATAGTTCTATAACTATCATTAACCAATTGGTTGATATGATTAGAAAAACTCATAGCTGAATGTAGCCATATACCCAGGTCCTTAAATGAGTCTACAGTTTCAATGACTGTGTGCTGCATTAAATATTCACCTTTCAGTTTATGTCTCCCAAATCTCATATGCTTAGTTTTTGATGTATTTATCAGCATAATATTCTCCTGTACCCAAATGGTCAATGTAATCAAGTTATTTTGCAGACATGCCTTATCTGTAACACATGTAATCAGTTTACCCAACTTCAGGTCGTCTGCATATAGACTGTAAAACACCTCAGATGAAAAAGTTAAGTCTGAAAGATACAATCTAAACAAGTAAGGGTCTAGGACAGAGCCCCATGTGACACCTTGATTGTAACCAATGATTTCACTTGTCCAGTTGCTGTATGATACTTGCCATGTCCTATTTGTAAGCTATGCAGCTATCCATCTTATCAAGAGTACATCAATACATAGTTGTACTAATTTATTGATCCATGTTTTGTGTATGACCCTGTCAAATGCTGAAGTTAAATCTATATAAATCACATCACAGCACAATTTTTCATTCATAGCTGTTATTATATTATTATAGAGCATCATGTTACAGGTGATAACAGATCTATTTTCAACATATGCGTGCTGATATATGGTTTCAAGTCTCAACCTATCCAGTTCTGACAATAACTTATCCAGTATTATCTTCTCCATTATTTTTCCACAACATAAAAGTAGACTTAAG
Source organism: Protopterus annectens (assembly GCF_019279795.1). Classification (NCBI taxonomy): domain Eukaryota; kingdom Metazoa; phylum Chordata; order Ceratodontiformes; family Protopteridae; genus Protopterus; species Protopterus annectens. The sequence continues at coordinate 232,857,557 of NC_056751.1, read as the reverse complement.
GGTCTATATGACTCTGGGTTGATCCTACTCCCCATTCCCTTGAAGACAGGTTTAATAAGTGCATGTCTCCAATCTTGAGGAATCTCCCCGTATTTATATGACCTAGTGAATAAAAGATATAATGGTACCACAAGTTCTTGTTGAGGTGTTCTCAGGTCATTGTTACTAATTCCATCTCCTCCCTGGATCCAGTTTGCGCAATTCTTTTTCAATATAATGTAATTTGATTCCAGTATCTGGGGTTACCTGGATGTGACTAGGACAACCTATCAACCTTTTGTGGAGCCAAACTGTTTTGTATAAGATTTTATAAATATATTTATAATCTGCTGTGACTGAGGATAAATTTTAGAACCTGCACACAGTTTATCCGTTTGGGTGTCTTTACTTCTTCCACATCTTATATATCTATAAAAAGGTTTCCTGTTATGCTCAATATCTTTATATACATTTTCTTCAAATTTTTCTTGATCTTGTCTCACATTATGCTTAATCTGTTTGTCCATCTTATTTATTTCAGTTTTCAAAGTTGTAGTTCAACTTCTCTTCCATTTCATATATTTTTTGTCTCTCACCTTAATCAGATATATTGTTCTTATGGAAATATAGCCCCCTGATGTTGTATGCCTAGATCCTGATGTTAAACATTTTCTTTTGATTTTTTGCACTCAGTTTCTCTTTCAGAATTTCCATATTCTATCTGCAGTTTTTCACTGAACACCTCACTCCAGTTAGTTTTACACAGTGACTGTTTTGCTTTTATATAATCTGTAATTAACCTTCTTTGCACTAGTTTAAATATCAGTTTGGCAGAATTATCTAGCAACAAATTAACCTTTATAACCCCATAATCACTGGACATCAATAGTGGTAAAACTTGACTTGATGTAACAGTAATTTCTTTAGGAACACAAACAATAGGGGGAATTCAATAAAGCCTACACTGATTAATTTTCCATGTAGGCATAGTGACACAGACCTTACATGGAAGTAAGCAGCCGTGCAATCCAGTAAACGGAGCTGATGGGTGTGCACGAGTGAGCAAATACAAAACTGTCCATGGCATGCAAATCACCTCATAAGCAGGTGAATTGCATGCAAATCAGGGTGCTGGAGCAATCCAGTAAGCAGATGAGTACTGCAGACCCACTGTTGGTGTCCGAAGTGTACATGGAAAATTTCCATGTACAATTAAAACATGAAAAGGGGCTGTAAAAGCCCAGTTATGAGACTAGAAATAGCATAGCAGACACAGATAATTGCAAACCTATGCCCTGTGTGTCAAAATGTAATGGGAAATAATTTAAAATAAATATGTTTTAATACCCACATTATGTTTGGGCAGTGCTCAGTAGCAAACAATTATGCAAAAAAAAAATTAAAGTGTAAAAGCAAAACATAATAAATACGTAACAATAATGCATTATAGGGCTTTCCATGGAGTATGCACAATGGTAGATTTCTGTGGTTGCTAAGGAGGCAGGCCCTGGAATAGTGTAGTATCATGGTTGTGTGCACAGATCTGTATGCAAATGAGCTGGAGATACTGAATAGAAAAAAATGGGTTTCCGTGCCAGCAGATACAATCTGTGTAGCCCCAGAACCATGTTCATGTCCACAGGAGAGCTAGTTGACATCAAAAGGGGGTGTGTCACTATTTCTTTAAGCACATTGGAGCTCAGCAGTGCCCATTTGTGCAGCATGCTGCTAAGCTGAGCAGGAGGGTGTGTCCATTTCTGCAGCTTTGGAGCACATGTTTTAGCTGGTTTGAGCGTGTTTGTGTAGCTTGCCACTGCGCTGAGCATGCCCATCCATGAGGGTGTGTCTACACTGCTAAGCATTGTTTATATCTGTGGCGTGGGTTTGTGCAGTATGCTGCAGTGCTTAGTAGGGAAGGCAGTTAAAAAAAAAAAAGAAAATTGCCTGGGAAAGCCAATCATGCATAAATTACTGATGACCCCTGTTCCACTTAAACTGGGCCATTCAAACCGCTCAGTGATGTATTGGCAGGTGGGATGCATCACAATTAGCCAATCACACAGCCTGCATCTGCAGCACAGCACTATAAAGTATGCATACACCCTACAATCTGATTTTCCCCCATACTCTGCACCATTGGAGTATGGGAATTTTAACTGAGAGAATGCTAGGGGCTCCTGCAGCTCTGCTACATCTGTATGTGCTAGAGGCTGAGGTCAGTGCTGCTGCTGCTGCTGCTGCTGACAGTAGGTCTAGGCTGAGCAGGAGAAGAGTGTTCAGGCCCTGGGTAACCTTCCAGGAGCTACATGAGCTGAAGATTGTATAGCACTACAGGGTGGACAGGGACATACTACAAGAACTCACCAAGCTCTGCTGCCCTCAACTCAGACCCAGAGCCAACAGGAGGAACCCATCCCAGTAGAAACAAAGGTATGTGTAGCCCTTAGAATACTAGCTACAGGTACATTTCAAAGATCAACTTGGGACATGATGAGGGTCTCACAAGCATCAATATCCAACATAGTCCACCAGTTCCTGGCTGCCATGCAAACAAATGTTAGTGAGCACATTTATTTAATCTGCACCCCTGAGGAGAGGGCCAGCAGTATGCATCTCTTCTACTATGAAGCACACCACCCTGAGGTACTGGGTGCCATAGACTGCACTCATGTACACATCAAATCACTGCCCGGTGAGGAGGGTAGATTCTATGTCAACCGCAAGGGGAATCACTCCATCAACTGCCAAGTTGTGTACAATGCCCAGGGCATTATCATGAATGTCTGTGCTGACAGCCCTGGCAGTTATCAGAACTCCCATATCTGGCACATCACAGCTGTACCAGATGTTTTGCCAGGGGGGACATCCTGTATGGCCATCTACTGATGGTGGCTATGCACTAAAATCATGGATGATGACACCCATCAGAAATGCACACACACCTACAAAAGAACTCCATAATGAGGCACACGCACAAACTAGGAACATCATAGTGCATGTGTTTTGGCTGCTCAAGTCACTGTTCCAGTGCTTCAATATATCTGGTGGTGCCCTGCAGTACTCTGCAGCCACATGTGCACAGATGTTCACAGTATGTGCAATACTACACAGTATAATCCTGTGGAAACAGCTGCGGCAGGATCATCACAGAGAAGGGACACACAACCCCCCCACCAGTGCCTAGGTCTCCACAGCCACACCCACAGGGAGACTCTGAGGAGAAACCCCCTGAGGCTGTTCCTGTAGGCAGGTGTAGGCGTGCTCAGTATACCCTGGCCTTGGCAAAGAGGCAACACATAGCACATGCACTGACAACCTAGGATCCTAGGGACTGACACCTTATTCTGTCTAACATATATAGTAAAAAGGATGTTAGCCAGACCACACAACCTGCACCTTACCATATATTGGCTGTGTACTGCATGGATCAGACAGAGTCAGCCCTGAAACACAGATATCTCAACTGCTGCATTCACTTGGTAAGTCAGTCTCCTTTACAACAAATGTATGGGGTACTAGACTATAGTAGCATATGTATGGACCTGTTGCATGTATGCAAGGGAATAGAGTGGGCTACTGGGCTACTTGCAGAGAACTAACAGCTACTTGGGACAACAGGTACTCTGTCCAATACTGAGTGCCCCATTATATGCATTAGGCCACATGGTTGAAAAATCCACTGCAGTATGCAAGAGAAATGCCAAGCAGCAGGGTCATAGGACAGATGCACGAATGTCAATGCCAGAGTCTCCTATCCTCAACACATCAGTGTTCCCATATAACTACAGTAACAATATGCTTGCAAGGATATATCAGTAAACCACACAATCCCAGGGTTGTTACAAAGAACCTGGTCACATGTTCTATTTTCCACAATACACAGGTGTCAAAGTGCATGTCTGTCTGCTGTTGATAGTGTGAGGAATTAAACCTCACTTTCTGGTGGCTGGTGTGGCTCACTGAGCTAAGTACATTGGCATGGTTGATGGTGCTGATGGTTCAAAGATGGCTGCACCTACAACTTTTGTATGTGACGTACTTGTATGGTAGGAGTCCCACAGACTGTCAATATGTCACAATCTGTTACTGCAAGAAAGCTGGACAAAACCAGAGACAATGGAGGGATAGAGGGCCAAACCTACAGACATTATACATGCTCTGAGTAACCTAGAAGGTGGCTAGTATAACAGCGGTTGCAACAGGTCACAGTAGCAGCAGAATGTAAAGGCTATCACTTAACTGTGTCAGTACTTACAACAATTCAGTGGGCTCCATTTAGTAGTACATTACCAGAAAACACAATAATATGAGGAACAGAGCAGACATATGGGGCAGAATACTGAACATCCTGCAAAAACATGTACAGTGAGAGGTGTGAAGACTCTCACCCTGTGTATGGTGTTACATTATGTACTCCAGTCACATCATACCTACAACCACTTAGAGCAGGACATCTAGACAAACTCATGAATAGTAGTTAAACAAAGGCCCAAATATAAGGAGAATGATTAACTACTGACCAGATAAATGTAGAATGTTCAGAGAATAACAGGTTGTGCATTAGCATGAGTTTTCTGATGTATATTGGATCAGTAATTCAAATGCCTGTCATCATTTCCTAAAGTCAATCTATAATGATTTGCCACTAATGTACCAGGAAATCACAATGCTATGTAAAACGTACCCTACATATGATGCAAACTCTGTACAGTCTGTTACTGTCTGTACAATTAAAAGGTATGAGTCATATATTAGGTTCAGCACACAGCCGGGGAATCCCTTAAACAAAATATCAGGCAGGTGCTGGACTGTTGAATGAGGTGCAGCAGCCAATTGGCTGCAGCACACAAAATCCCAGACTAGAATACAGGTAGGTCTGGCCTAGAGTCACCTTGTAAGTACTGACAGTCACATTGAGCATGCTCCTACACTTAGATAACTTGAGACCATGTCTGATGCCTCATCTGCCTAAAAGAACTGATACGTGAAAATATGTCTGTGCATACAGATAGCTATATACATGTATCTGTCTCTCCCTATCCCCCTCACACATGAATATCCTATCTATCAGTATGATAACATTGAAATTTCATAACGTTGAATTTCATAACATTGAGACCATAACATCGAAAATTCAAAACACTGAAAACCCAAAACATTGAAAACTCAGAACATTGAACGTGTGCTTCATAACATTGAAAGCTACATTGCACAAGTAAATATGTTCCCCTCCACCTACAACAACACATAACTAACAAACACACTTTCTACTACATTTCTGCAGGGGGGTAAGCCCCCCTGCACCCCTCCATGTGGGGAGCTCTGCCTCCGCATCCCCTGTAAATTAAATATACCAACTCCAAGATTGTACTGCAGTGAAAAAAAGTTAATTTCCTAACCTCACTGTATGGCGATTGTGATACAGTGAAGTTAGGAAATTAACTTTTTCCCACTGTAGTGTGATCTTGGAGTTGGTGTATTTAATTTACTGGGGGTGTGTGGGGGCAGAACCCCCAACATGGAGGGTACAGCTTGCCCCCCTTCAGAAACATAATTGAAAGTGTGTTTGTTAGTTAGATGTTGTAGGTGGAGAAGATGTTATTTACATATGCATTGTAGTTTTCAGTGTTATGAAGCACACTTTCAATGGTCTGAGTTTTAAATATCTTGAGTTTTCAGTGTTTTGGGATTTAGATGTTTTGGGTCTTAGTGTTATGAAATTCAGCATTATGAAATTTCAATGTTATGAAGTAGACATACACACACACACATATATATATATATATATATATATATATATATATATATATATATATATATAGCTACATAACTGTGTAGAGTGAGTTAGACCCTTTAGACCCTCCACATATATTTATATAACACAGTCACATGAGGTGCACACACATCTACAGTTAAGTTGACATCCCTGTTTTACACACACACACACACACACACACACACACACACACACACACACACACACACACACACACACACACACACACACACACACACACACACACACACACACACACACACACATACACATACATACATGTGTATATGTTTGTGGGGATGTATGAATGTCCACACTTACATGCAGAATGCTTGGGTTATCTGCACCTACACACACAACAGTTGTCTGATGGTGACAGACCAAGGCCGCATAATGACATAGTACACCTAACCACTGAACCCTCTGTCTGTGGAATATCACCCTGTAGACAGACAATGGTGAGCAGGTGGTGTAATGTGCAATGGCTTCAACACAGGACTTGGACAGGCTATATTGTCACTGGCCAATTGTCCACCTAGCAAACTGCAACTGGCCAGACATGGCAAAACTGGTAACTGTACACACCTAGCAGGGGTATTAACAGGTATCCCACTGCTAGGACAATAGATGCAATAACAGCATAAAGCAGGTTCACTCTGGAGGCCACACATGCTGTGTAATACAATGCCAGTTTGTGTAGTCTACAAGTACTGTGGCTGCAGGCCCATGTATAGCAGATGTAACCAGTGGTGCAGGCAGTAAGTACTGCAAGCTATAGTATGTAATAGTAGGTAGGGAGGGGCTCTAATCTCCCATCAGCCACCTTGTGTGTGCAAGTAGGTATTTCCCTTACTGCAATACAGACATGCTCAGCTGGCGTATGTCTGTGCAATGGTTAATCATTTTTATGGCCCTGTGACTAACATCCTCCTCAACATTGGCCTACTTGTCAACACCTGCTGATTTCATCCATCTTAACAGCACTGGCTGACAATCTAGTAACAAATAAGCACTGTAGTGTAAGTGATAAGTACTTAGTGCTATAATGTATACTAATAGATAGGTAGGGGTTCTAATCTTGCAACAGGTAACTGTATGTCTGTGTGTGTGTGTGTGTGTGTGTGTGTGTGTGTGTGTGTGTGTGTGTGTGTATAAATATATCCTCTTGCAGCAGTGCACACATGCCTGTATCATCTATCTTTGTGTGCAATGGATATACATTTTAAGGCCCTGAGACTACCTTCCAGCCTCCCCATTGTCCTCCTTTACAAGGTCTGCTAATGTCATCCACCTTAACAGCACTGGCTGACAATCTAATAACAGATAAGCTCTGTGGCATATGCGCTAAGTACTTAGTGATATAATATACACTAATAGATAGGGGTTCTAATCTCACAACAAGCGACATTGTGTGTATATAAATATATTCCCATACCATGCAGCAGAACACATATGAGTGTGCAATCATTAAGCATTTTACTGCCCTGTGACTAGCTGCTGGCCCTAAATAGGCCACATTTACCTAGGCATAAATGCTATCTGACACCACCTAGATTTGTATGTACAGAACACCCAGGTAACATGTATCAAGGGTAGCTGGCCTTGTCACAGGGTGTGCATGCATGATTACACTAACTGCCCCCATTGTCCCTGACACACAGTTCTACACATATGCACCTAGGTAACCATGCATGAATACAGGTGTACCTTGCTGATGTCATATTTCTGCTGTGCTGCCATGCTATCCTGTGCTGATGTATTGCTGCCAAGTCTTCATAGCTTAACCACTCAGACCCCTGGACCAGAAACATACACAGTTCTGTAAGACACCTGTCATTCTAAAACACTGACGACAGTCTAACATCATGCAACAAAATACACAATCTTTGATGTGTATTCATGACACATGCCAGTATACAGCACCTGTCATGTCCCACAATACCACACTACAAAACTACATGTAAAGTAATACAGTCACTCTGTGCATCAGACACACATTTTCATGTCCCTGCATTGATGGCATAGATGGCAGGGATGTGGTACAGATATCATCACATGCAGAGGGTGTGGTGTGGGGGTGTCTAAGGTCTAGGCTGTGCCAAACAGTTGACAGCATGTATGTGAGTAAGGAAGGGGAGCTGGTTAGCTTAGCCAGGGAGAGGTGCATCTGTGTCTGTTTTTGACCTGCATGTGACAGTGATGTTTGTGTGCATGTATACTGTCAAGCCCAGTGCTAGCCATACACATGGGTATGTTGGACAGCTGTGGACTGTATATGGCAGATTGGACAGTTCACTGTCTCTGGCCATGAACACAGGAACTGGCTCTGGTAGGAGTGGCACTGGCACCACCATGCAGTGGTAGTAGCTGATGGTGACTGTTGTCTGTTGGGTCATTGTCCCCCATGGGACCCCCCAGGACCATGTGCCCATGGGCTATCATGTTGTGGTATGGACAGCACACTCTATTTTGTATTGTATTACTGGAGGTACTACCACTACAGGACTGAGACTGTGCATGGCCATGTGGACTCTCAGCAGATAGCACTGCTGACCCACAGCCAAGTGTCTGATGCCCTACTCCAACCTGTTGTTCAAGCACAGACAACATACGGTGAAACACTGACACTGTCTCAGCCCACCCTCTGTCCACTACACCAGTGAAATGATCCATGACATCACCAATGTGGTGGAGGCAGTCATGTATGTCAAACTGTGGTGCATCCATAATCCTTAGCATATATCTGGTATTGCATTTGGAATGTGCCTGTGCCTGCATGATGGACCAAAACATGCAGTGAGTGACCCTGTCAATTTACCTGTGTTGGGCCTTGTCTCTGGCTATGGCCAGTGTCTACACTCACTGATGCCATAGTTGCTGCACTGTCCTATTCAATGTCATCACACTCTGCCTGTGGCTTCAGGGGACTGGGCATGTGTGGGCATACTGACTGTGTGCGATGACAATAGGGGATGAAAAGGGATGTCAACCCTTGGGCCAGATTCAGCCCACAAAAAAACCCAACTGTGCCAAACTATGGCCAACATCATCATCAGAGTCCAATGAAACAATGACATCAGGTTGTGAGGGGGACAGACTGCAAACCCCCTGTTCACCTGTGAGAAGGAAGATAGAATAAGTACATTACTACCTGCACTATTATGTATGGTAATCCACACACAGACATACAGTTGAGGAGTCACAACTGCATTACACATACCACATCTTATTTCTGATCCCATGCACAACACACAAACACGCAACAACATACACAGACAAGACAGGCCCTTTATAACATGCACTACTGCTACGTCCAGTTAATGTTGCCAGTACTATACACCTGTGAAATAAGCAATATGACAGTGTATCTGATAGACTTACACCTATTACACAGTGCACCCTTCTTGAGCATACTATGCCAGTTATAGTATCACTGCCTCAGGTATGTACCATATCCATAGTGTGTGTGTGAACAGACATCTGTAAATGATTGCCTCCTGTAGATCAGGCTGCATAGTCCTTCTAAGTTAAATGTGTTACTGCTCCTACAAATACACAACTGTGATTACCCATTCAATGCACTTCAGTTAACCTCTCCGAAATTGAACATACAACTATTGTACTGTGGCTAAGCATAACAGTTGTGCCTAGGACAAATTGGCAGCCCTTAACATTCTTAGGGTACATAAACTCTGTAAAACAACAGTATCACACTTACAAGTACAGGTCCTCGGACACAAGCCACACCTGATGGACCTATGAAAATGTGAGGGAAAGGTATTGTCAGCAATACCAAATGTTGCATTGTTACAGTGTAATATGTGAGTATATCTGCATGTACAGTAGCTAATGTGATACTGCCTAAATTGCTGACATTCTGAGTATGTGTGCACAACTGTGCATTAAAATCAACCCCTCACCCCAAGGCAGATAGACCTGACACCTGTGTACTGGTATGCAGAGGCTGCCACAATGACTGATACAGTATTACAGGAATGAACACAGGAAGCTTAGCTGGATGGTCCTCTGATGTGAATGCTGTGGCACCCACCTCTAGGATGTATGGGGTGATGGATGCTTGGGAGCTGGAGATTGATTCCAGGTTCACTAGGAATTCATCTGTGGCCAAGAGTGTTTGTTCTGTTACAGGTCCTCCACCAGTGGCAGCACAATCCCTGGCAACAGCAGTTGGCCATCTGTGGCCCTGTGGTGGACCTGCTCATACATCCTGTCCTGATGTCCACTTTTGTTAGCCACCCTGACAAGTTCACCCCACAATGCTGCACATTGTTCACAATGTTGGTGACTCTTGGGCAGCAGAATGTTATGATGCAGTCTGAGGCCATCCTGTATAACATTATATTCACTGGCTGTTAATGGTGGGTTCCTCCTTCGATACATCCTTTGTGAAAGATATTAAGAGGGGAACACATCACAGGACCAAATACATGGACATCCACTATGTACAGACCCTGCACAAGCAAAATGGCTTGCACTGTCTACTGCTGTCTCCCACGTCATACCCCCAGTCTATCAACACACTACATGTGCAGCTATCACCAGCATAGTAGCAATACTGGTTATGTGCCTGTGTGCCATGACAGAGTCTGTTGTATGTCTCCACACCCATCAATGCCATCTACTGTGGTATGCCCCTATGGCCAAAGTCCCACTGCCATGTCATACAGCCACTGTAAGACAAATAGGTGTGTGTTATTACAACTATATGGGGACAGTCCAGCAACAGCAGTGTGCCACAATGACAGACACCAATGCAAACCTGCTGTACTCTATATTCCCTGTAGGCATCATACCTCTCCAGTACACAGATGTTTGCAGAATGGGTATGTGTGCCTGATATATATGGTCCTTTTGGCACACACATGTGGATGTCTGACAAATGTTTGGCCACTACTTGATGGTTGTTGTCAGAATATAGAGAATCTGGCTGTCACATGCCAGACCCCTCAGAAAACACTTATGCTACAGTGATATCTGTCAGTTTATTCATAGTCTTACTTTGTATGACAAATATGTAGAGTCTATTGCTGAGTTTGGGCCTGTCTCCCCCACTGCTAATGGCCATGGTATGAATTCCTGCTGTAGGGTGCTGACTGCTATGTTAGCCATAGCTCCCAAGCAATGAGGTACGAACATTAACAAAACAGTAACCTAGCCACAGTACATCAGGGGCAGTCAGGGACACCTTTAGAATGTCTGAACTATTTCTGTGTGACATTCACAGACTGAGAGGAGCTGAATAACAGTACATAATGTGATATTACAGCTGTGTCCACCCTTACTTACTGTCAATATGTCTAACTCATAATCCACTAGCTTTCACACAGGAGCCGACCATTGTAGGAGGGAGTAAGAGGGCCAGAGCTGTGATTTGATTCAAAGCAGGCACAATTAACAGGCATGCTTGTAGCTGTTGGACAGCAGAGTATCACCATGTCATTTCCTTAGATGTACTACAGGCTCAGTGTTGTAATCCCTATTCCCCATACCTCCATTCTCCCATCTGCATCCCATTATATGGGGATATGTATTACATACCTGGTAGAGTGATGTAATCTTTTTCTGAACAAATCCTCAGCAAACAGCTTGCTAAATCATAGTCTGTCTTGGTAAAGCAACATACAGACCTGTTCGCCATAGGTAGTTGATTGCCTTTTGTAGGTAATGCTCTTTAACAGGTAATTACCTGTACACCAATCTGTGGCTCAGACTTGCTAATTGCATCCAAAACAGCTGGAATGCACTTTCGTTAGTCAATGACCCTTTTTTTAGTCTTTGAGATGGACATTAGTGAGGTGTGGAGACTGCAGCAATGCAGAGGGTAGGTACAAATACCGTCCACTGTTGAGATTTATGAGGTATGTCCACAGTTTTTCATGCTATGTTTGGACATTGTCCCATGACATTATGATTATCTGGCAGGTCAGTGTTAAACATTGTGGGTTGAGGTCAGTAAGGGGAAAGAGACATGTGAGTTTCAGACATCATAGGCATCACAGTATGCATGCTGATGCAGTAGTTGCTGTTCTATCAGCTCACGATCTTTGTAGGGGCAAACTGTAAAACATGACCCTTTCAATGGACCTTTGCCCCTCTCCCCACCCTTTATGTATGTTTTTTTCTGGATCCCTTGTTCTGGGGGGGTTGTGAGGTATGGTAAGTCTGTCACAGCTAGCTGAACATATAGCTGCATATGTTCCGGGCTGCAGCTGCTGCTGCACCCTAGGACACATGGGGTGGGGAGAGTGTGAATACTTTGGAGGACAGCAAGCTGTATGTGTAACTGAGGCAGCAGTGTCAGCTCTGTCATTACAGCAGAGCCAAGGTAAGGGTACCCTTTACAGTCCACTCAAGACATGTGCTTAAGGTATATCTGTTATATACCAGTTCCAATCACAGAGTAGTAGGCAACATATATTTAGGCTATATGAATATGTGTAGTATGTACCTACCTACAGGCATTTGACTTGCAAACATGGGTAGCACTTAATTCAGTAGCAGCAACTTGTGTGGGTTAAAATTGCATGACTCAGTCATTATTTTCAGTATTCACAACAATGCAATTGAAGTGCAACACACTAGATTCGAACCTAGGACTGTGGGTGGCAAAATGTACTGCATGCAAGGTGTTTAACAAACTGAGCAACTAAGTCAATGCTGCAGCAGCTGTATTTGCAAGATATATGTGCACACATACAGTCTGTGATACACATTGTCTGCATCCATCATTATGTGCATGGCTTCCAAAGGCAGTTGTTGTGCAGCAGGGTCCCAGTTGTAGACATATGCACTTTGCTATTGCTGCCTTAGCAGGTGTGTTTAAAGATGTTGCTGATAAAAATGAAACAATTACCTGCTATCACATCTCTCAACCTCTTAGAGCAAGAACTTTGGACAAAGCCATAAATACAAGCGGGACAAAAGCCCACAAATAGGGACAATCTTTAAATATTGCTCTTACAAACGTAGAATGTTGACAGAATAACATGATTTGCATTAGCATATGTTTTCTGAAGGCTATGAGGTGTGACACTCAAATGTTTGTCTTGATTTTCTAACCTCAATGTTTAATGACTTGCCACTACTTTACCAGAAACATACATCTTTATGACAACCAGGCCAAAAATAGGGGGCAAAACTGTGGACATTTTCCAACAATCTGTACAGTTGACAGGTACACCTGCTATCCCAGGCCTCAAGTACATCCATTATTATTTATTTGGCTGTGTATTGGTATAGTGTTTGCATTACAGTCCAAAGTACACTCCCATTTCTCCCATTATAAGTAGTTGCAGTCTGTCTGTGGCAATCAGTATATGTTGCTGGAAACACCTGCTTTAATTGAAAACTGAGTGGTCTAGTAGGCTAATGCACTGTGCTGTAGTTGCTAGGGGCTAGGGTTCAATTTGTGGCAGGGGTGATTATTTTGCAGATGTGCCTAACAATGTGAGAAACACATAAGATCATTAAGGCACTTTTAAGCAGACTTACGCGGGTTTGCCCAGTTTTGCATGACACACTTAGCTCTGCACAAACCCTCACTAAAAATGAAAACAGAAAAGCAAAAGGACAGTGGTGAAATGGGGGCAAGCAGGGGGAAAAACACACTGAAATGCAGGTAGGGATGTGCAGGATGGGTGTAGAAAAGGACCATAACTCTCTATTTCATGTACAGCAACAGCTGTGCATTTTTTCAGATTTTGTACATGAATTTGGATCCTCAAACCCCAGAGAGAGGGGTTTCTTTTTATTTAAGAAGAGAGTGGAATGTTGGGGGATGGCTGTAGGTACATGTGGGGAGATAAGTTGGATACGAGAGGCTGCATTTGCAGACAGACAATACAGCAGCCAAGGGGCGATGTGGCACATGTGGGAGGTAAACACCTTGGATGGAGAGGGTGTTGTGGAATATGAGGTGCAAGTGCCTCCAGACAGCAGCAGAGTGACTGAGCTCCCCACCCATGGGCTGTCAGCACTGCTCCTTCACTGCACCGAAGGTGGTTGTGCTGGAGGCTGGGTGCCAGGGCCAGCAGGCCCCACCAGGTTGTTCAGTCTGCCCTCAATCTGGTGCAGGTGATGTTCATAGCTCCTATAAACAATCCTGGGCACTATGATAGATAGTTGATCCTCCATGATAACCCCCCTCTGCCTCTGCTCCCAGGGGGATGGGTTTTGTCCCCTGAGATGGTACCACCCAAAGGTGGTGCAGGGCCAGCAGAGGGGGCACCACTGGCTTGGGTCCCAGATGAGCTGGTACCTGGTGCTATGGCCTGATGAGGTAAAATAGGCAGATCAGCAGGAACTGGTCTACTGAGATGCGCTGTGGGTATGGAGGTGAACCAATGCATATAGGTGAGTTATGAACAAAACCATTGTTAGTAATAGCATGCCAGAACAGTCAAAATAACCCCATTACATTTCAAAGCATATTGTGTGAAATACAACAATAAATAACAGAACAGTCAGTATATTAACAGCATGCCAGTAACAGTTATGGCATAAAACCAACAGAATAGGTAATTCAAAAAGATATGTTAATATGCAACCATAGTAATACATAGCATTATTAAAACACATGTCTCAAAATAAAGTTTATAGAACAACATATGTTAATAGTAAACCATAACCAATATATAACAATAATAAATATTTAAAGATAAGGGGTGGGGAGAGAGAGAAATGCAGTCCATTATTGCCATCATGGGCTATATAGTTGACAACAGTAATGCTTTCTATTCTACAGGTCTGTCCTTTCTTTATGTGTAAATGTGCCCTATAGCTGCTGTAGCATGTATATACCTCTCAAGCTATCTGCTTGGGACACTATGGGCCAAGCAGTAACACCTGCAGGTATATAACTTCAAAGAACACTTGCACATCAAGTGGACCTATATAACTACCAAGGAATACTGTGGGCTGATGTACTGTTACTTTGTTATTGACATACAATCATGCTGATGCTACATTTGTGACAGAGGGATTACCCAACTGCAATTACATTCCATGACAGCGTGACACTTGAGAGACATGCATGTATACACTAGAGAGAGTACACAACTATCGTGTCTTGCTTGGCAGGCATGGGGTTAGTACCTAATAGCAGTGACTAAAGGGAACATGTGCATCACATGTAGTAATCGAGTTCATCAACCTTTACAACACACTCAAGGAATACAGCCATACCTTGATTACAGATTTTATTTCTTTTTTTTATTATATTTTATTATTATTATTATTGGACTTATATCCTTTATTTTATGCACTAATAGCACATTCCTGGTAATGATTTTAACAGTCTGTGACATCTGAACAAACAATTATTTACACATAATATAAGCTATCTCACCCATTTACCTGTGTTCCTGTGAAGAGAATATCTGTAATTACACATTTTATTTCTTTTATTTTATTATATTTTGTTATTTTTGAACTTATTTCCTTTATTGTATGCATTAATAGCACATTAGTGGTAATAATTTTAAAAGTCTGTGACATCTGAACAAACTGTCTCACTCATTTACCTGTAGTTCCTGTGGAGAAAATATCTGTCTTCATAACATAAATGATTCAATAATAATTATTAGTGCATGGAACTGGATTTGATCCCTGATCTGTATGTAGCAATATTCACTTTGTACACAGCATTTAACAAACTGAGCTACTGAGTCACTGCTGATACCTGACTAACTGATTTTTTCCTAGAGCTCATCTGGAAACAAAATATGAACTGGTGCTACTACTACAGTGTTATAGTACACTGCAGTGACAGTTGAACACACAGGCATGAAATGCAATCATGGCAGAAATACTAGGTAACCTATACATTATTAAATAAAATGCAGGTGTACACAATATATTGTTACTGGGTTGAAATATCAGCTCTAATTCCATAAGTATTGCACAACAGTTTATTACAGATACCATCATGCATTTACTGGTATAGTTTTGAGGTTTTATTGAACAACAGTTGATGTAATGCAGGTGATGCAATACAACTATAATTCTACATTTATTGCAGTCAAAACTTTATTTCATTTACTTTATCATGGTTAATGCTTTAGTTTTCCTTGCTTATTGCAATATAGTTGGCAGTATTCACTTATTGAAGTACAGGTCTACACCCACATTCATTGCAATACAATAATCTTTACTGTGTACAGCTACTGGCAATTACTGCTTTACTCTTTCTTGCTTATTTGACTATAGATTGCAAATTAATCTGTACTCACCACATTCACAGCACAACCTGGCCAGGCACCCTGCATGTGCCTCTACGTTGTGAGCTCTCACCTCTGCAGCTGTTGAGAGAAAAGCACACTGTTATGCATATCAGTTTAGCAGACCTTCAAAATTAAATATTGATGAAACACAGATAAACATGCTTATACACTTGTGGAACATTGCCAGCCTGAAATTCTTGGACTCAGGTGTCCAATAGAACCCCCTTCCATCATTTCAGGTCATCATGGTGGTGACGACACTGCTCACCTGTATGGTGTATACCAGTTGCACTGGTGTGGTCCCTTGCTAGCCAGATGTTTTTTCACTAGTAGTTCAACCACGACTCTGGAGTCCTCAATGCCCCACCTCTGCGCCTGAAAGTGTTAACCCTTTCCAACACCTGCTATTGTCTCCTACAGAGACAGAACTCCAGTTGATTATGGCGTATTCCCATCTTTTGGGCTTTATATAGTCAGTTTTCCCTCCCTTAACCACCATTGGGCAATTTTTAAAAATGTGGTGTGTCACTTGGCTGAGCTGAACAGTGCTAAACTGACATTACTTAGCAGTGCTTGGCACTGCTTAGCAGTGCTGAATCCAGCTAAGCACATCCACAGGGTGCCAAACACTGCCAAGCAGTGCCTAAACAAAGAATGTTTAAGCATTGCTTAGTATGGCTTAGCACTGCTTAGCAGAGTTTAGCTGAGCACAGCAGATCATGATTTATAACAAATTGCCATAAATTATATTTTGAAAATAATTACTTAATTTCCGTTCCATATATTGAAACCCCACACCTACTGCACATAAGGCCGCAACTCTACCCACTTGGCTACATGGATATGTGGAATGTTCCTTATCTTTTACATATACCTCTGAGCTATATTTAAGCACTGCTAAGCACCACACCATGCAAACCTGCTAAGCTATGCTTAGACTTGACCTTTGCATTAATAATTAAATGCATCTGGTTTCTATTTTTAGATGTCTGGCATGTGTCAATTGCAGTGTGCCTCGCCACACAAACTTCAAAAAAGGAATTATTAAAAACAATATATTGATATCTTGCACTCAGAAAGTGCATGGGTGTGTTACTCATCTGCATACAGTTAATAACACACTCCCTACACTCATTCAATAACCGTGTTCCATGGCTGTCCATCAGCAGTGTGCCATCATTAATATGCATGGCATGCTACTGAGGGGGGAGCCAAGTACAAGGACATGGTACCTTTTGTGTAGGCTCTATGCTATGCCTACATGGATTTTATTAACTCTGAGGGCTTGTCTAGTATGTTCTATCCCCTGGGAGTTTTTTTACAATCTGAAGCAATTGTTGTCCCTGAATATACGTTGTGAATAATTTCCTTACTAACATAGTTGAATCAATATTATTCCTGTCTGTTTCTGGTAAATGTAAGTCCCCGGCAAATATTATTCTTCCCTCCTGTGTTTTATGCAATAAATATATGAATTCCTCTAGGTCATCTGCATTTGACTTTGGTGGTCTATATACTCAAGCAATTGTTATACGTTCCAGAATTGTCTTTATTGCCACAGTTCCACAGAATGTATTATTTGTGTTATCACTGAACATGTAATAATCACAGATCTCAGAATTATCTTTAATCCCTATCATAACACCTCCACCTGATTTTTTGTTAGAATGTCTGTTACAGTAAAAACATTTATACCCTGACATAATTGGTTTCCAGTAATCCACAAAAGACGAACAAATAGACTGTTGAAGTGGCTAACCAGGTCACAATAAGAGCAACGCCTCAAAAATTCAAGTTGCAGTTTAAACTTGTTTCATTAAACTGCAACTTGAATTTTTGAGGCGTTGCTCTTATTGTGACCTGGTTAGCCACTTCAACAGTATAATTGGTTTCCAGTCATTGTTCTTTAACTATGATTCACAAGCAATAACAACATCAGTGTTGTGGGAACGTAGCAAATTTTCCAATAAAAAAAACTTTATTATTAAAGCTTCTAGCATTAACAGCCATCAGAGATGCATCAGATGTTGCTATCTGTGAACTGTTAAATTTTTGACCTGGCAAGAATCCTGCCTAGTGTTTGTCAAATATTGCAAAATATCTGCTACAAAAATTATCTTCCTTTTATCTTGACAAATGCATGCCATCCTGTCTGAACACACGTGTGCCCAAAACTAGGCTTGGATCGTCTACACATTTCCATTTTTTAAAACACCATGTTTTTTGTAGGTATTTTTCCCAAAAATAATTTCATTCACAGTGACCTGACTATCCTTTTTATAGGTAATTTGTGAAAAATACATCCTAACACCAGTACAAGCTATACTATCTAAGATGCTATCAGTTCCCTACATATCCTTGTGAATGATATCATTTGTGCCAGCAAGAATAAAAATGGATCTGTACTTCCTTACATTAAGGTGTTCCAAGGCTTGTCTCATATCTTCTATTTTTGCTCCTGGCAAGCATAACACTATTCAATGTTCATTATTTTCTCTGCAAATATAAGTATCAATTTGTCTAATAACTGAATCTCCAATTACAAGAATACCTTTGCTGGCCAGCTCTGAAGAATCTTCAGTTTCTAAGACAGAATATCTACTCTATCAGTTGTTACAAATGATAGATCTTCATCACCATTAGTTTTATTAATCCCACTGTTTTCATTGTGTATTAAATTCTCATCCAGCTGGTATTATAAATCCACATGTAATCAACATCTATCCTTCTCTTCTTTTTTTCTTACAGTAATGTTCTTCAATCCTTCCATGTTCAATCCTGATTTTTTCCTTTTCATCTGCCCCTTGCCTCTTTTTTCTACCTTCTTTGTTGGAAAAATAATGCCTTTTTCTGTAGACTGAAGGTTTTCTGATAGAAAAAAATATCATCATTCCCTTTAACATGTGTGTTACATAGCAAAGCAGTGTCCTTTTTATTATGTATTCTTTCCTTTACAGTCATTAATCAGTTTATTTTTCTTCCTTGTTATTTGTTGTGAACTTCTTCCTTTCTTTCTTTTTTGTTTCCTTCTGAACAAACTGGATCCTCAGATTGCTGAATACTTGCATCCAAAATTTAAAAGTTGTCAGGGGCATTGTCTTGTTTCATAGGGGTTGAATGATCTTTGCAGGCAATAGATGCATCATTTCCTAAATGTGTTCTATTTGTTCTATGCCTAAGATTATTTATTTCATCAGTCCAGTCACTAATATATGAAACAACAGTTCTCCAAGCCATGCCAATTGCACAAGTGCAATCATCATTAAGTCTAGATTTACTTCTAACAATGGTAAGCAAATCATCCAACTTTTGGCATGAGAAACACAGATGACCAGTGTTATCAGCTGTTACCTTTAAATATGCATAGCATTTGTTATACTCTACAAGATATTTGTGCATTAGCAAATTATTAATTGCATACTCATTTAAGGAATCCATATTCAGCTTCAAACAATTAAATTATTGTAAAAGAAAAGAATAATCAAAAACAGTAACCACAGAATTCAAACAGAACTAAAATCAACTTCTATGACAAAAAAAATCACACTAGCAATATACAACTAAATAATAAGTTAAGTACAGTAAACTTGTTCTGACCATACAAGTTCTGCAAGCCAGACAAAAGTTGTAATTCCTTTACATTGCGCGTGAAGCCCTGCAGTAGCTTCTGCTCACTACTGATTGCAGTTGCACTTCTTTTTAACAATAAAGATCAGTAAATCACAAACCAAAGTAGGATTGTTTAGATATGCTCAGGAGTTTCCTCTTTGCAGTTTGTGTGAACGTATAGCCGTCTAGGCCCCTTGGGGTGGGTAGAGCTTGCTGACTAAAACCTATCCCTTACTAACAACCAACAGTGAAATTAAAGGTAAAACAACAAAATATGAATCAAAGTAAATCTTGTTAACAAGCTATCCCTTCCTACCTACAAACAGTTAAAAACAGTGATAAATACAATATAAAATACAAAAATCATAACAATAATACTCTGTCCTCTGCACTCTTTATCGACCTCTCAAAAGCCACCAGCTACTTATGAATATACTTAAATCCCTCTCACTAGATACACAGGCATTACAATGGTTTAAATCCTACCT
This sequence comes from Protopterus annectens, assembly GCF_019279795.1. Taxonomy (NCBI): domain Eukaryota; kingdom Metazoa; phylum Chordata; order Ceratodontiformes; family Protopteridae; genus Protopterus; species Protopterus annectens. Next base: position 232,837,464 of record NC_056751.1, on the reverse strand, counting down.
AGAAAATAGGCAATAGGCTGTACTCTGGGATAATAATCTATCCACCCACCTTCCTATTACCCTTGGTGTCCCTCAAGGCTCTATATTGGGCCCTCTCCTATTCACAGTTTTTATTAATGATCTAAATGTAAAAATTTCTCAAGCTACCTGCATACAATATGCAGATGTTTCCACATTAATATGCTCCCCTACTTCTTCATCTGAACTGCAGTCCCTCACCCAAAAAGTGTTTAATATAGTAGAAATCTAGTTCTTACAGCACTGCCTCCTCCTGAACCCCACAAAAACAAAATTATTGCTCTTCACTCCTACACAAAAGTCCTCCCCAATTGACTTCACAGTTATATCTAATAATGGCACTGTCATATCTCCTGACCCAACCAACAAACTCTTAGGAGTAATAATAGACCACAAACTTAACTTTGACACTCACATCAACACTATAATAAAATCAGTTAACAGAAAACTAGGCTCCCTCTATAAGATTAAACCCTTCCTTACTCCAATAGCTAGAACCACTATTGCCCACACCCATCTTATCTCTAATCTCCGCAATGCCTCACCTATATATACTAATCTGTAAAAAAACAACCTCAACAAACTGGCAACCTCCTATAACAACATTGCCAGATTTGCCACTGGCTCCCCATTTAGAACCCACCACTGCCAGAATCTAAAATAGCTAGGATGGCTGGAGCTGCATAATCAGCTTCAATTTCACCAACTTATCACCCACAAGACCCTTTATTATCTTAGCAATACTCTAATACTTACTAGCCTTATCACCCCCTAAAAAAAATCTTACAACCCTTCACTCAGCAAATAACTTTCTTGCATCCATGCACAAATCCAACAATAAGGCTGGGGATTCACTGTTCTCCAGCACTGTGGGGAAAACCTGGAACCTATTTCCCACTGAACTCTCATCTCTTTCTTCAATGTTACTTTTCAAAAGGAAACATAAAGTATACCATAGAACCCACTGGCTATGCCCCTGTACTAATCCAGATTATCAATCCCCTGCTTGCTATGTGCACTGTATACTTATTTCACTATTGCTGAATTAAGTCTAGCTCTTTCATAAACCACAGAGAGTATGATCTGTTAAGCTAAACTAAAGTCTGTATGAGCTTAGTCTTGTTAAGGAACCACTATTGAGTATGAACTTGTATACCAAGCTATCAACTTTATGAACGTGCCTCTTCCTTATAAATAATTTTTTTTTTTTAAATATGTTAAGTAGTAAGATTACTAAGTTGCTATGTAAACAATTGCATTCTAGTCTTAAATTTGTACTGTACCTGAAGTTGCTATTATCTTTATAGTGGAGCTTATCTCCCCAGGCTTCTACTGAAAATGGACATATATCCAGTTGGACTAACCCAGTCAACAAATGTAAAATAAAAAATAAAATAAATAAATTCAAATAAAACTTCTCTTACCAGTCAATTCTACAGTAAATCACAAACCAAGGTAGGATTGTTTAAATATGCTCAGGGTTCTCCTCTGTGCATTCTGTGTAAATTTATAGCTGTCTAGGCCCCTTGGGGTGGCTAGAGCTTGCCTGTCTAAAACCTATCCCTTTCTAACAACCAAATATGAATCAAAGTAAATTGTGTTAACAAGCTATTCCTTCCTATCTACAAAGAGTTAAAAACAGTGATAACAAGCACAATATAAATTCAACAGAAAAAAATGCTCCTGGAAAACATGGAAGGCTAGAATGTATAAAAAATATTTTATTTACAGATAAGCACTTTCACAGTTAGATAAAATAATGGTTCATCAGATGAAACATGAAAATGCTGAAAGCTAGTTAAATAATTCATTAGACCAATCAAATCCAACAACCTGAACAAACTCCACCCCATGAATTAACATAATAATGAAATCCTTAAATAACTATAAAATTAAACAGGTTAAAAACTACCCATACAAAACATTCCATACACACTCATACACACATATAAAATCTTGAGAATAAAAACCATCATTTCCTACAGGAATGCATATAATGGTGCATAACTATTAAATACTGGCTATCTAAACAGCCTACATGCTTTCAAAACTGGCTTAAGGGGAACCTGTTCATTTAAACCCATCCCTTATATGCCTGCATCTTAATGATCCACTGAAGTTCAACTGTCTCAGTATGGTTTCTTATATCACCCATCTTTAACGATTCATGCAACTTATCTATAATGCGGAACTTAAACCAATGTCCATCCCCTCTCTCCATCACATGCTTCACCAAAGCATTAGATTCATATTTAATACTGATGGAGTAAAAATGTTTTCTAATCCACTCCCTAGAGAACATTTTTACATTTAAAAGTGCTGACTTCTGTGCTGTGATGCCAGATTTGTTTGCACTATGGAAGGCAGCCCAAATTAAAATGTTCATTCTTTTCCTTATGAAGTGAACTGTACTCCACTGTTCAGGACCACTGCTAGTTCAGAGTGTGCAATGCCAAATAGTGTGCAAACTATGGAGATAAAATTAAAAAAATATTGAAATAGAGGAAACAATGTAAAACAATTAGTCAAAATATTTAGTTTTGATATTTCTTCAACTTTGTTGTCTTGCAACATCAACATATGTTCCTTAAACTTCATTAGTTCACAGAAACAGACCCTCTCTGGATTAGAGCTGTTGGACAGAAGGGCATTTCCAAGACATATCCGAAATTATTATGAGTATGTGCCACACACACACACACACACACACACACACACACACACACACACACACACACACACACACACTTATACAGTGAAGATAAAAATGATCATCATGTTACCCTGCTGCAGTCATCACACTTGGGTTATCCTGTCGTCAGGCGGTCCCGCAGTCGGCCGGAATTCCAAAGTCTTGGTCCGGCATCGGTTGCTGTCGCTTCTTCCCTGACGTCAGTGCACCAGGGGTATATATAATGCATCCAATGCCATTTTCTTCAGTCTTTCTTGCCGCGCAGTGCCCAAAGCAGAAGCAGTTCGCAAGTGCTGGACGGCCAACTCCTGAGATTTTCAAAGTCGAATTTCAGATCCGAAGTCTTCAACAAAGCTAAGTACCCCCTTGGGGAAACTTTTTTTGCCTCAGACCAATGTCAGAAAAAGTTAACAATTGTATTTCTTGTGGGAAGTAAATACCTCATAAGGATTTTCATTCTTACTGCATACCTTGCCTAGGCCCAGACCACGACGTCACTGGTTGTCATTTTTGTGCTAGGTTTAATAAGCATACTATAAAAAGACGCTTTGATTTCGCACGACACTACTTCGGTAGAAAATTTAACTACACTATGCCATCGGAGCAACCGACTACCCACGTGCACAAAAAACGCAAGGATAAGGACAGGCAGCCTAGACCCAAGCCAGACTCCGAGGCCTCGGCTGGTCCAGTCTCCGGTTCGCCAGTCTTCAGTGAGGCACCGACGCAGCCCCTGACTACTGCAGATCTGGAACCCGAGACCGCTTCGGAGCTTTCGGCGGAGAGTACTAGGCTGATGCAGCTATTTTGTTTAGCCCCTACCGACGACACTGCTGAAAAAGATGTCGGTGCTGCAGAAACACCTTCGGTTTCTGAAGGCGTCTTCAGACCGACGACGCTCACCATAAAAACGTATCCTAAGACTAAGACTCCTATTAAACCTAAAACGACTGCACTTCAGTCTCCTGTTTAAGGCCCCATGCCTAAGAAACAGATGCTCAAAATGGCTGAAGATTTGATCTCTTTAATCAGGGGTTCCCAACCCCCACCCGAAAAAAAGGCCTAGACAAGAGGAAGATTATGCCTCCTCTGAACAAGTGTCTATTTCCTCAGGCTCCTCTGAGGACCAAGATTACTCCTTCTCCCCTTATGAAGATTCTGATGCTGAAGATTCTATTCCCTCAGCTTCTCCTCCTGAAGACTACTCCTTTGGGGAAACTTTACACACTATGAGAGAACATTTTCACTCGGAAGGCCAGGACTACTCTGACGCAAAGAAAAGGCTCAGAGAGTTTCGTTTACTCCCCCAGCACAGACCACTTGCCATCCCCCCAGTTTTAGACATTGTGGATGATGTTTACTTAGAATCCAGTTTGAACCCAGATTCTCTGCCTCCTGCTCCGGCCAAACCTGACAGGTACTATAGAGTGCCTGATTCCCACAAATGTCTTTATAAAAGCCCTGTTGCTGATCCAGAGACTATCTCCCAGGGTCCCAAAGGGGCTAAGGCCTCTATGGCAAAAAATCTGGTACCCTCTGAAAGGGACTCCAGAGCACTAGACAGGTGGGGGAAAAAGGTTTACACCTCAGCCACTCTAGCTATGAGGGCACTAAATTGCCAATTTCACATGCTAAATTATCAGCAATTTTTAATGTCTCAGTTAAAACAAAAAATGAGCACACTCCCTCAACAGTCTGAATTCAAAGAAATGCAGGATCTGTTGCATGCAACTGAACAGGTGGGCAAACATACTTTATAATGTGGGTTCGATTCTTTGGAGGCTTCCTGCAGAGCAGCTGTCACTGGGTCTGTTATACGTAGGCATGCTTGGTTAAAGGAACAAACTCTGCCTGATCATGTTAAAGCAAAGCTTCTAGATGCTCCCTTAAAGCAGGATGTTATTTTTGGAGTTAAAGCAGAAGAAGTCTTAAAGAAAATGGAGGATAAGGCAAAATCTTTGCAGACAGTCAAAGATTTCCTACAGGTACAGCCCCCTCGCTTCAGCAGAAATTGGCCAACAAAAAATTGGTCCTTTCCAGCTACTGACAGACCACAGAGGGGTAAATACAGACGTCCAAGAGGCAGAGGACAACCACAAGCCCAGTACAAACCTCGCCAATGGGGCACTGCAACACAGAAGGGAGGAGAAGACAGGTCCCAAACTACCAGAAGGCAAACTCAATGACTTGCACCTCATCTGGCCAAGCAACACTCTCTTGGCAGCCCCCTTTGGAGGAAAACTAGCACTTTTTTCAGACAACTGGGACATTGTCACAAAGGACAAATGGGTCCTAGACATAATTTCATGAGGATACAGATTCCATTTTCACACTTTGCCAATGAAAAGAGGAATGCCAAACCTGCCACAAAATCAATGGGCAGAGGCACAAAAACAAATTACAGCTCTCATGGACATGAGAGCCATTCAACTGGTACCTACTCAAGAGCAAGGCCAAGGATTTTACTCAAGACTCTTTCTAGTTCCCAGAAAGGACAATGCCTGGAGACCAATTCTGGACCTTTCAGTTCTAAACACCTTCTTACAAGTACCCAAATTCAAGATGCTAACACTACAGCAGCTTCTTTCCATGTTGGGCAAGAAAGCATGGCTAGTAACGTTGGACCTCAAGGAGGCATACCTGCATGTCCCTATCAGACAAAGTTGCAGAAGATACCTCCATTTCATTGCAGGTTCAACCCATTACCAATTCTCTGCACTGCCCTTTGGCTTATCTACTGCGCCCAGGGTCTTCACAAAATGCCTGGCACCAGTAATTGCATACTGCAGACAAAGAGGAATTCAAATATACCCATACCTAGATGACTGCCTTATCCAAGCAGAAAGCAAAGACATCCTCTTACAACATTTGGCTTTTGTAAAACATCTTCTAAGTTGCCTGGGATACACAGTAAACGAAAAGAAATCAAAACTAGTACCCTCACAAAATATGACATTCCTGGGTGCCAGCTTGAATACAATGGCCCAGAAGGCTTATCTGATGCCAGACAAACAACTACAACTGACTCAATATTTCAAAACAATGGCAACAAAGACCCAACTACCTGCAAGAAAAATTCTGCAGGCCTTGGGCTTCATGGCATCTTGCATACTACTAATACCATTTGCAATGCTGCATATGAGGAAATTACAGTGGTATCTAAAAAGCGTATGGTCTCAACACAGCCACAGCTTGGACACAATGATATCTCTCATTCCCTGCCTACAACAGGAGTTTCTATGGTGGTCACAGGCATGTCACCTCAACAAGGGTCAGCCTTTCACCTTGCCCCCAGCCAGGCAAACTATGACAACAGATGCATCGGAATACGCCTGGGGGCACACATGGCAGGACAGTGTGTTCAAGGCATATGGAATGCAGATCAAAGGAATCTACACATCAATCAAAAAGAGATGCTAGCTGTACAGAATGCTCTGACAGCCTTCAAGAATCTATTACATCCAGGACAACTTACAATAAGGACGGACAACACCACAGTAATGTGGTACATAAACAAACAAGGGGGTACACACTCCTACCCTCTATGCAGGCAAGAAATGACCTTGTGGAACACAGCTCTGGCTTACCAAGTTGAGTTACAAGCTCAATTCCTGCCAGGAAAAAAGAATACATTGGCAGACGACCTCAGCAGAAACATCATGCATCCCCACGAGTGGAAACTGGATCCACAAGTATTTGCAATGATAACTCAAAAATGGGGCCTTCCAGACATAGACCTGTTTGCCAGTTCTCAAAACTATCAACTAACAAAATTTTGTACAAGGACACTTCACCATCAAGCTTGGAAAGTGGACGCACTCTCATTCAGTTGGAAAAACCTGACAGTATATGCCTTCCCTCCATTACCTCTCCTCACAAAGGTGCTTCTGAAACTCAGAAAGGAGAGACCACGACTGATACTCATAGCCCCAGACTGGCCACGCCAGCACTGGTACCCACTATTGAGGAATATGGCCCAGGGCCCACCTTGGATTTTACCACAAATTACCCATTTGCTCACACAGCAAAACAATCAGATTCTTCACAGCCAGTTCAAAACCTTAAATCTGGCTGCATGGCAAATCACCTAAGCATCCAGCCAGCTCCTCTTTCCCAAGCAGTTATGGATGTTACTCTGGAAGCTAGGAGGCCCAGCACCAGGAAGGCCTATTCGGACAAATTGAAAAGGTTTTGTGCCTGGAACCAAGTTAAAGGCCAAAACACACTTCAGCCTCACATGCCTCAGATTCTACAGCATTTAACTGAGATGTTGCACAAAAGACTTTCTTTTTCTTCCATTAAAATCCATGCATCAGCTATTTCAGCCCACTACAACATGGCTCCACCCTTATTTTTGCATCCACTTCTAAGGCAGTTCCTCAGAGGGGCAAAAAACATTAGGCCCCCCCAGGAGAGCACCTACACCAACATGGGACCTCAATTCTGTTCTGGAAAAACTTATGCTACCTCCCTTTGAACCAGCTTTCTCTGCAGATCTACAGTTTCTATCATGGAAGACTGCCCTGCTGCTAGCAATAACTTCAGCTAGAAGAGTCTCAAAGCTGCAGGCACTAATGGCAGTGGAATCTTTCCTCATTTTCCATCAAGACAGAGTTTCTCTATGAACTAATCCTTTCTTCCTGCCTAAGGTGGTTTCCAGTGTGGCTTTAAATCAAACCATCCACTTACCCACCTTCTTCTCAAATCCACAGAACAAAGGAGAAAGACACCTGCATTCCTCGGACATTCACAGGCAACTTCGTTACTACTTGGATAAAACTAAGGCTTTCAGAAAATCTGACCAGCTCTTTGTATCCTATGCTACGGCTTCACAAGGGAAGGCTATATCAAAACAAACCATTTCCAAATGGATAGGACATTGCATTCGTTTTTGCCATACCCATCATAGAAAACCAGTTCCTGCTACCATTAGGCCCCACTCTACCAGGGCAACAGCTACATCTACAGCCTTTCTCAGGGGGGTTCCAACTAAGGGGATTTTGGAAGCTGCAACTTGGAGTTCAGTACACACCTTTACCAAACACTATCACTTACCACTTTACTCTAAGACTAGAGCTGGTTTCGCCACTGCAGTTCTTCAGGGCCTTCTAGCCTCCTCTAACCCTCTATAACTCCTCCACCCATCCTTAGCTTTGGGATTCTACCCAAGTGTGATGACTGCAGCAGGGTAACACGATGAACATAGTACAGTTTTGTGCCTACCATAAATGTAGATGTTCGAGTGTACACCCTGCTGCAGTCCAGGTTACCCTCCCTCCATCCCCTCTGATCTAACTGGCTAAATCTCTACAATACCTTCCTGATGTATTTGCTTATAGCTGGAGGGATTTTGTGTTTGTGCAAAAATTACTTAATTTGGTACTAATTACTGACCACCTTTTTGGGGGCACCTGACATCTGGGGCAAGAAAAACTGAAGAAAATGGTGTCGGATGCATTATTTATACCCCTGGCACACTGACATCAGGGAAGAAGCGACAGCAACCGACGCCGGACCAAGACTTTGGAATTCCGGCCAACTGCAGGACCACCTGACGACAGGATAACCCAAGTGTGATGACTGCAGCAGGGTGTACGCTCGAACATCTACATTTATGGTAGGTACAAAACTGTACTTTGCAAATACTCAGGAGGTGACACAGTATTAATTGATGTTACAGGTGCAACAGAACCAAGTTCTGAACTTTGTCTTGTGTAATTTGCAGTTAAATGTAGAAATGGTTATGATACTGGCATCATGGAAGATAATCTTTCCTCATACAGTATAAAATAAAAAAAATGAAGACTGCAGCTTTCTTCTTCTCTTTATTTTATGAACATCATTCCCTTATCTATGCTTCTCTAACAAGACTGCTATGTGATTTGCCTTGCAGTTGATATATGATTCAATGAGTAATGTGCTTCTTTAGAATTGTAGATACATTGTAATCAGAGGCAGAAACTGTGGTCATCAGCAGTTCATATAAATGTTAAGAATGTTGTTCTCATAAGTCAATCAATGTAGTCACAAACTTTCTTGTAAAAGTCTCTTCTTCCTGATACACCCTTGGAAACTATACAGCAAAGGTGACTGATGAAAACCTGATTGTTAGTGCAGCCAGACTAATCATTTACTCTTGCAAGCATATAACAGGTAACACTTCTCAGTATTCATCCTTGCAGAAGTAAGACATGTGAATGCAATTGTGTAGGTCTTTACACCATGTTTAAATTCCCTGCACTTAGTACACATTTTGAAAATCATGAATGCTAATGGGTTCACATCTCATTTGCATACTGACAGTGCTGACAGGGATGAATCTGCACTATATAAAGGTAATTGTGCAGGTAAGGAACTTGCATCATAGTAGAGAAGACTGTTTGTATACAGGGAGCTCAATATCACTACTTGGATTGAAAACTTGTTGCTACTTTCACAACTGATGTGCTGCAATGGTGGAGAGCTGTTATGTACAAATTGATATATTATAACCTTATTCACTATACAAGTATTGATTAAATGTCTGCATTGCATTTTTCTCAGCAGATGTTTTTCATAGGTATGTATACCACAGTTATTCTTGACTATGCAGAATGTTTCTAAATAATGTTGGGCTGACATTTTAATGGGAGATTTCAATCATGAAAGCTGACCATTTTGTTCAGAAGACAGTTGTAATACTTATTATTAAGGTCATGGATTTTAGCATTATAAGCATGGACTATTATGTTAAGGTTCTGATACCTACCTGGCTGCCCTGCATGGAAGTAGATATCACACAAAAAATGTTAACTGGTTTTCCTTGACAGGTGTGCAAAGTACTACAGAATGAAATGTTTGTCCTATTATGAGTTTATTATCATGTTCTTTCATTCTTTCTTTTGTAGTTGGGGGATCTGTATTAAGTTGTGTGTATCCATATGGAGTCTTCTTTATTCATGTATGTTGTGTCTGAAGGATGGATACATTCACAGATATATTTCTGGGTTTAACAACCAGTTTTGTTTTACTTATTTATTTTATTTTCCTGTTATGTTTCCACTCATACAGGGCTATGACAACCAAGATATCTGCACCATGTAACCTCCATGCACTGACACTCAGAATAATGTGATCATTTAGGCACCATGTCTCCATGAGTCATTCTTCATAGAATGAGACATGGGTGACAAGTCCTTCCATGACCATATATGGGATCAGTCAGTCAATGGTATGAATGCAATGGGAAGTTATGGACTTACATATTCCAAAATAAGAGATAGGGATAGTGATACAATCTTAGCGGACACATGTCAGACAGCTGCAAGTGCCTGTAAATGTATGGCTACAGGGGGTGGTCCTCCTACAGAGCCACCACTGATTGAAACAGAGGAGTTTCTGTCTATTGTCAGAGATCTAGACAGCTCAGCACAGGATTCTCACAGAATTCTTGATGTTGGGGCTGATGTGGAAGACAATCCAAGCATGTCTACTGCATCACTTCTTTGAATACTATTGGGGAATGTGGGTGGGGAAGTCCAGTGGGCAGCAAAGATTTGTATGACATGTGTTTTATTCTGCAGCTGTTCATGCAATTGTGTTTTGTTTCTTCTGTCCTTTACATTGTGATGCGTATCATCCATGTTTCATCTCCCCTTTTTTATATCTAGGCATATCTGGATCTGTTATTGCATGACCACCTGCACATGGTAATCACACCTTCTGTATACTTATTAATGCACAAATGGTAGATATATGTGTAACTGAAAGTTATTTGATTTAATTCCATTAGCATCTGATAATTTTTAATATACATTTCGCATAGCATAGGTTTGATCATTGTTTATTTTATTTATCTTTTTTAGTATTGTTTGCTTATCATAGGTGATCCTGCCAGTGGCACTGTGGATCTCCTACCGCCTGATATCAGAGTATCAGTAGCCTATAATAATGGCAGCAATGAAGAGTCACAGTTTGCTGGTACAAAGAGTCAGACTGAAACCGTGGTTGTGCCGCTTACATATCCTGTTCCTATTTTGGAAACTTTCAATATGCCTATGTATACCTATGAGACAGAGACCTCAAACATAGGACAGGGTGACACAGTTGATTAGGGTAATGTGCTTACTCCAGTTGCAGATCTGGCTGATTCTTCCCATAGCCATCATGATGGCAAGGTGCCACACAGGGAGGGTTGGAAGAGGTTCTTGGAGGATGCCCACTGTCTACCTTTCTGCTGATGTTGGTATGTCAGTAGGTGCCACATACATATCTGTAGGGCTGTCAATGTGGCACAGGCATGTTCCACTAGGAATTCAGAAGAGATAGTGAAAATACTAAACACTGTGTATTTTGACATGCGGGACTGTCTGAACCATGTGGGTGACTCCTTGGACAGAATAAATAACACACTGGATCAGAGTGCCTGTAATGGAACATCTACTGGGAGAGGGATCTCATCCACATAGCTGTAGAGCTGCTACATCATCTTGGGATGGCTGACATGACTGGGCAAGATCCTGTTCCTGTAGTGGCTTTACTTCCACTGCTCCTTCAGTGATTGCAATGTCCACACCCAGACATGATTGGTCACATGGTCATGTTATTGGATGTAATTGTGATGAGAGCTCATCCAGCAGACATCTATCACATTCAGGTAGCACCCCAAATTCTAGCCAGAACCAGGGAACTAGTAGTGCAACTCCTGGCAGAGGTAGTTCTTCTGGTTTGGGGTAATGACACTGAGCTGACTAGTTTATCATGCATGTCTCACACTTGTCTGTGATGCAAGGATGTAGTGCTGTCACAGTGCTCGATTGTGTTCATGCACACACACACACACACACACACACACACACACACACACACACACACACACACACACACACACACACACACACACACACACACACCAACCCACACTAGATTTCTAAGTAGTATTGTTAACTGCTATATATATCTTGGTATTGACCCTGGGATTGGATACTTAAGGAATACATTTTTGTTTTACTTGTACATACTCACTGCTTTGGTGTCAGGCTTGCCCTTCTGCTCCCTCTGTCTTCCTTGTGCAAGTGATAATGACTGTGCCCCACCCTTTGCACAATTCATAGTGACTTTGGGTTGCATATATGTCTGATGCTCAGACTGCATACTAATGCTTGCTTACTCAGAACCTTCATTTAATGTAAATGTATTGCAGAATAAATGCTTTTAATCACAGTTAATATCATTTGTAAATGACTCGTTCTGTAATTGTTGACCCTCACTGTATTTCTGTTTCTATTCTGACTCATGTGGTCAAAGTAGATGTGCAAGTATTGCTTACTCTTATACTTGTACAAAATGATGCTAGCATTGAACTGCTCACTGATTTATATACAGTGGCCAACTGAAATGCTTGATGCACATTACTGGGCAAAATCCATAGTTGTACTTTGCAAAAATCATGCATAACATATTACTGACATTACTGTACACATGGGACATGTATCATGTTAGGGACATATCTACGTAACACAGTAATCAGTTACAAAACTGTGTTGTTCTTTTCTATACAAGTTCCAGACTTACATGTATCTGCAGCTGCTGCTGCTTGTCCTGCCTGTGGTCCTGGAAACTGTGGTTCTGTCCTTAGTTGTCCTTGAAGCTGTTTCTTGAGAATGATATTGTGCAACATGGAATAGACTATGAGTATTTTGGAAGAAGTATGGTCATATTGCATGGTACCTTCTGAGGTATTTAGACACTGGAACCTTGATTTTTGCAAGCCAAATACATATTATATGATATTCCTAATCTGAGTATGGGTATTGTTGTATCCTTGCTTGGTGAGGTTGAGTGGGTTTCTTATAGGTGTCATGAGCCATGGTTCCAGGGCATAACCTGCATCCCCCACTAGATGCCGTTGTGGAACGTTATCCTTAGCAAACCTTTACCTTTTGTACAGCTCATAAGTGTGTCATGTATGTGAATCATGAAAACTAACTGGATTACCTGCACAGACATTGTAGATGATCCCTTGGTCATTACAGACAGCCAGATAGTTTATGGAGTGCTATTCTTTCCTGTTAGTGTACCTCCTTCCATGTTCACCATGTGGGACTTTTATTTCTATGTGTGTGCAGTCTGTGGCCCATGAAACTTCAGGGAAGTGTGTTATTGCATAAAATTCCTGCATTGTTCTTGCTCTGTCATTTGGGGTACTTAGGAAACAGATATGCTCCCTAGCATGTTGTAGCATTACATTTAGAAACTGATGTAATAGTCTGAGGCCTGTGACACCACTAATATATCCCCCTGTGGGTCTCTGGAAAGTACCTGTAGCTAGTATACTTAATGCTACACATACTTTTGTTTCCACTGGGATGGGTTCTCCATGATTTCCCTGGAACCTCAGTGAGGGTGGCATAATTACATATTTCCTCTAGTTTTTCTCAGTATTGTTCTACAAATTAATCAAACCACAGATAAGAAACCTTCATTAAAGACCTGAGAGCAATTAATGACAGTGGTTTAAAATTTGACCAGTATATATTTAACAAAGTCAGTAAATCATATTATGAAGCCCATCTAATTCCAAATTGCAGCTCTATTCGCATAAGTAAAATAATTGTGCTACTTTGTATCCTACTAATTGGACCCTTTATTGAACACAGTGCTACATTTTTGTAGCCCTCAAACAAGCCACCTAAAAGAACCTGAAAATGCACAGTGATGTCTTACTGGAACCTTGGTAGAAAAATCAAAGGGATGCATTTTTCCCTCTATGCATTTTACCATCATGCAAGTATGTTGCACATATGTTTAATTTGTGTTACTTTTTGGTTGTATATATTCAGAAATCTTGTTTTGTCCTTGCCTATATGGTTCAGGGCATACCTGGAAATGATATGGAAACCAGTGCACTTACCTATTTATCAGATGAAAAATAAATAATAAGCCATCCACCCTCCCCAATAAGACATGCACCCATTCATTTCCCTATACCCTGTATCCATGTACAGTGATGAGAGCCATCTAGAGGGGAAGTCATCCTGGCAGTCATGAAGGTGATTTATGCCTCTGCCTGAACTCAGTTGCCACATGCACACTACAGACGAGAATACCCCCATCCCACACACAGGTTAGTGTTGCCTCCCCCAGACTGGAGCCCTATTGTAATTGAACCTTACTTGGCTCTAACCACAGTGAAGATACCATTGCCCTGTTGATCAGATAATTGTGATTATTCTTCAGACTGTGGCCTGAAGACATTCATACGTCTCTGTCCCCAGTGGCATGTCACTTTTCAAACCAGTGGCCTTCTCATTCTAGCACAGGCTGTAGAGGCTTTTTCCTTTATGGGTCTAAACCCATCATGTTGTGGCTCAGCTAGGTATTATATCTTTTGCCCTCCTGTTGATGTGCGACTGCTCCCACACACTGACACCTGAGAGATACCATATAACCCCAATAAACAGCCTATTTTACAAGCCCCCATACACTGACAGCCTCAGTTAACTGGCAACAACCTCCCAGTATTAGTCACTCTGCCATTCTCCCTGCCCAGCCCTTCCAGCCCTTGAACCATTATTCAGACTTGAGTTAGCTGGATCATAGTCAGGGATGTATTCCTCTATGCCACAGAACAGGGATGGGGTACAAAACATGAACTATTCAGAAAGACTTCATGATAGCAATTGTCATTGTATTTTGTTTCCTATTACGTTAACTCTGCCTGGTATCTAAGGCAATGCATGATTTGGTTTTATTTGAAAGTCTAACTGCTTTGGGAGCTAACACCAGATCTGGGAGCCTAATATAAATACTGTGTATTAATAATAGAAAAAAATGTAAAAGGTACATTTTGTAATATCTTCTAAGCTTACGGAATAAGCCTTCCCTTATCAACAGAAGTAATTTATTAACTTCTTTTGAAAACAATTTTGATTGTATGTGGGAAGTAGAAAATATCAGTTTGGGGTTACAGCGATAAGACTTTGTGAAGGCTAGTGGGTTATATGCTTGAAAATCAAACCTATGAATATAGTATCATGTCTTTCACTGTAATAGATCTGCGTGTTTAGACAATGGGCCTGATTCCTAAAGACTTGTAGTCAGGTTAAGAAGGAAACAGTAAGATTCCAGAAAGGAGCCACCTGCCTTCTAGGTGGACAGGTAAGTAAAACAGTGATAAACTGTTTCTCCTGAGCTAGACTGGAAAGAGGGACATAAAGGCATATAAGCAGAGATGGCATAAAGTTGAATTTGGACATCGGAGTAAGAAAGGCCAGAAGATAATCACTCACACAAATACCTCAGAAACAAAGAATCTGCACCTAGAAATTGTTCTGTTTCTTGCCATAGCACCAACTAGAAAATATTTTCTAGTGATTCATAAATCATTTTGTAGTAGCAAGTTTCCTATGTCTCCATAAGTAAGTGCTGCATGTCTTCAGAAAAAGGTGCTAAAATACTATCATCCAGGCATTCAATTGAAGAAGTCAAAGGTTGGAGTGTATCAAACAACCTTGTCTTGTGTAAGTCCATTTTATGAGGAATTTTGTAGTAATTGCCCTTGGATATTTTCAAAAGAAGGGAGAAGTACTGATGCCTGGGCAAAAAAAAGGCCAACACATTTTTTTAGGGAGTCCTTTTGCACCTTTAGAAGAACACTGGTTACCAGAGGAAAGGATAGAAAAACACACAGGCACATTCCTATACATGGGAATGAAAGTTTAGTTGTCCTCCAAGCCTGTGTATGACTAGTTTTGCAAAATAATTTATTCAACTATCTATTGAGGCTGGAGGCAAACAGATCTAACTGAGGACTTCCCCAATTCCTGGAAAACCCTCAGGTGCAATGTCCATCCAAGAGAGTCTATCCTTGTCCTGTTCAGGTAGTCTGCAATATGTTCTATCCTGATGAAATTAGGTAGCCTGGAGGTACAGATTGAACTGAGTCTCTAATTCCCAGGCTACGAAAGCTTGTCTGCATAAACTTGTTAACATACCACATTACTGTGGTGTTGACTGTGATTACTAGCAGATGGTCTGGAGTCCACAGATGGTTCAGAGATTTGATAGGAATTGCTAGAGCCATAATTTCTTTGACAGCTATGCACTTTCATTGTTTTGTTTATTCCTGAGGCCCTAGACTTTTACCCCTCTAGACAAAGCTCCCCAAGCAAATTCTGCTGCATCTATAGTTACAGACTGGAAGGGAAAAAGGGAGACTGATGTTGAGAGGCAACTGATTCACTCACCAGAGTAACTCCTTTTTCACAAACCTCAGCATTGGAATTTGAAATGAAAGAAAGTGCTGATGTTGGGTCCAAACTGATTTGACAAGCTACTAAATATTCCTTATGTGAAGTCTTGTGAAAGGAACCATGAAAGTAGTAGCGGCCATGAAACTCAGAATTTTGAGATATTCTCTGGTAGATGCCAAAGACTTGTTGGAAAATATCAGAAAATGTTCCTTGAAACATTTCATTTTGATCTCTGGAAGAAAAGCCATCCTGAGGAATGTGTCCAATACACATCTCTAAACCACTATTTTGTGAGACTGGATAAGACAAGATTTCTCAGTGTTAACCTGAAAATCTAGGGTGAGAAAGACTTTTTTTTACCCAAACCAGAGATTCTTGACAACTTGTGAAAGAATCTGCACAAATAAGGGATATATCTAACTATGGAAAACGCTGAATGCCTGGTAATCTGCCATGAGCTGTTACAGGAGCCAGGCACTTTGTAACAGTCTTAGAGCTTGTGACAGTTCAAAGGGTAAAGTAAAAATCAAAAATGCAAACCAGATAATGAATGATGTAAAAATGCTTGAAATCTCTGAGAATTGGAGTATGATGTAAATTTTAGAAAGAAAGGTCTACTACAGGTCTCAGGGTTTCTTATTTCATTGGCATCAGGAAGATCCCTGAATAAGATCTTTTCCCTCTCAGTCCTGGGGAACAACTTCTATAACATACCAATACAGCATCTGATGTAGTTTAGGAGAACAGGGAGGCTTGACTGGATGGATGAAATGGAGGGAAGAAATCCCACAGCTGTTTATAGCCTTTCTGAATGATTCTCAGAACCAAAGTGTCTGAAGTTATCTGGTGCCACAGAGGGAGGTGAAGACCTAGATTTGGGAATGCTTTACAGGATTGCCAAGGTGGGAAGGGGAAAGCACACGAAAGGGCATATAGGCAATATATATTCTTAAAATGTCCTTGGTTTTGGGAGGACCCTCCTTTCTTATTTGAACCTTCCTGCCATTAATTTTTGAAATTCTGTCTGCCTGTGTCTTGCTGGGGAAGATTATTCTGTTTCCTGGAGAAAGGAACCTGAATTGGAAGAAAAGCTCCTATTCTATTTTGGCAAGAAAAATCTGGATAACCTCTTGAGTTAAATTTGGGAATGCTTTACAGGATTGCCAAGGTGGGAAGGGGAAAGCACATGAAAGAGCATATAGGAAATATATTTTCGGTCTATATTAGAACATCGAATATTTAACAGTTCGAATTACTAAAGGCTGACCTTTAGAGATCAAACTGTTAAAACATTGAATGTTCAGAAAAAAATAAATAAAAACAACAAAAAGAAACTAAATGGTGTAGGCAGGGGGAATGCCCCCCCTGCACCCCCACCCCCCCCTGCTACTTAAATATACCAACTCTGAGACCACACTACATTGAAGTAAATGGAAATCTCCCCTTATGGAGATTTCCATTTACTCATTCAGTGTTCTGCAGTTTCACTATTCTCATGTAGACAATGTCAGATTCGACATTGTTGGCTTTTGAGAATTTAATATAGACCCATATATTTTCTTAAAAATGTCCTTGGTTTTGGGAAGACCCTCCTTTCTTATTTGAACCTTCCTGCCATTACTTTTTGAAATTCTGTCTGCCTGTGTCTTGCTGGGGATGCTTATTCTGTTTCTTGAAAAAGGAACCTGAATTGGGAGAAAAGTTTCTGTTCTATTTTGGCAAGAATGGCTGAAAAATCTGGATAATCTCTTGAGTTAACTTTTCCACTTTCTTCCAACCTTTTAAGGACATAAGCAGATGAAGGATGAAATAACACTTCTTTACTCAGGGGACCTTTCAAGATCTTAGCTTTGATATCCTCTGGTAAATTCTAAGGAAGTAGTTGCTCTAGGAACAGCAGCAGCAGTGTCGTGAGCACAATTTTCAGAATGCTTAGTTACCCAAGACACAGCTGATACTAATGAATTCAGAGATGCCTTAGTTTCTGAAGAAGGGAGATCAGCATTTAACTTTCTCATATTGTCAAAGGACGTCAGCATAAACTTAGACATGTGAGCCTGACAATTCAATATTCTGAAGGCTAAGGTGGAAGAAAGGGAAAAATTCTTCCCAACCTGTCAAAGGTTTTCTTAGCTTGTCAGAAGGAATAAGGGTAGCTGCTGTAAGGAGTTTGGCAGAAGCTGATTTTGACAGAGAAATTACTGCAGGATCTGACCTGGGATTAAAAAATGACATTTTGTGGGAGTGAGTCATGTAATTTAATTTAGCAGACTTTATGGGAGCAGTTGGCTATCAGACAGATGTTGTCTACAAAGGAAGCATCCTCTAGGGCTGACAACACAGAAGGAAGAGCTGCAGACTGAAGAAAAGTCCACCTGTAACAAATCATAATATATTTTCTGTAATTCTAGTATTTCTTTTGTTCTCATTGAAACATGTCCTTCATTCTAACAGTAGTATCAGAAAAATACAACTGTTCATGAAGGGAATCTGAAGAATAACTTTCTTTTGACTCAGATTCCACATATTATGGAGTAATAATATGAGCAACACAGTCTGTTTAAATCCTGTACCTCAGAATGGGAATCAGAATCTGAGAGCTGAAAGTCTTTTGCTTTTTGATGAAGGGAAGACCCAGCATATAAAGACTGAAAGGCTTTAAATAAACCTTTAGGAAAGCCCAGCCAATCCTCCCTAATTGCTTTAGGACAAGATAAATGTCTGGAATTAAGTTTCCTATTCTGGGAGATTTTCCCCCAGAAATAAAATATCATGAAGGATTGTCTCTTCCCCGAGAATGAAGCTCCACAGAGTGGTATAGTGAAGGAGCATCATCTGGTCCCTTTCACGATCCCAGCAATAGTTGTTCTTCTTTACCTGACAATGGCAACTGGATGGTTATAGAGGATGTGTGTGCCTCCTGGTCCTTAGTGGCTATCCAAAGATCAGTACAGAGGGGTCAAGAGAAAGTGATGAGTGGTCTGAAAAACAGTGGATGGCCACTGCAGCATCAACCATGGAAGCTGGAGTCAAGATTGAAGCTCTCCAGATTCCTCTTCTTTTCTTGCTGCTTATGAAGGTAATGATTGAGTTAATGGGACCCAGGTCCATGTTCTTGCTGTAAAGGGTGTCCAACAAGTATAGTCAGCTCTAGCACTAGGCAACCTAGGCAGTTGTCTAGGGCCTGTGTTGGCTGGAGGACCGGAGTTGACTTAGGCATTGATAAAAACCAATATAAATAAAATAAGTCTGAACACATAACATGGCAGGGCATTAGGACCTCACGGTAGACTTTCCATGAGAACATGGGAGGGCTTTAGGACCTTGCAGGAGACATTCAGCAAGAACAGCAGGCCTCAGAAACCTCTGTGTTAGGACAACATTCTACTGTAAACTGCGGGAGATTTGAGCAAATGGCAGTGCAGCCAAGGATACTCTTCAGGCTGAAATGGGTGGAAAAAAACAGCAGAGCAGCAAAGGATTGGCCTGACAGAAATGGATGAAATGGAATGGCAGAGCAGTCAGGGATTGTCTTGACAGGAATGGCTAAAATGGAACTGCAGAGCATTCAGGGCTTGTTTTGACAGGGATGACAAAGCAGCCTGGAATAGTTTTGACAGGAGCAGTTGAAATGGAATGGCAGGGCAGCCAGGGATTGTCCTGACAGGAATGTCTAAAATGTAATGACAGAGCAGCCAGGGACTGTCTATATATTTGCAGGGTTAAACCAGAAAACAGCCTCAGTAACTGTGCATATTGGCTGATATTGGTGGAGTGTAATGACAAAGGCTTGAGTGGCCTTTTATGGCTAGAAAGTTCTGAAATGGGTAGTTTTGCCATTATTGGTTCATAAGTTTTGTTTAATTGCTTACTGGAAAAATGTTCAAAACTACAAATTTAAAACACAGTCTAACAAGTGGTGCTGATTATGCACCAATATAATTTAATACAATCAGGAAGGTGAATGACATTCATATATGTGTCATCCCAAAAATGTGTGCAAGCAGTCTATGATTTGAAAATCGCCTAAAAGTAAACTTAATCCACCACTAGACAGATGCATTTTCTTTGAATGTGAGTTTCAATGCCATATCAATAAATGTGAGTTTCAAGGGCAGAGAAGCTTTCTGTTCATACCAAGTCTGTTTTCCTTGTGGGGCTGCATTGTTGTTTAGAAAATGGCTATCAGTGTTTGTGCTATAAAATTTGAAATAAAAGTTTTAAATTAATTCAGATATCTGTAATCGTAGAATTGATGAAAATAGTATGCACACTGACAGGTTTGAACAGTGTTTATGGTAACTGGGGAGAAATAGCCAAGTAATGGAAGAGCTGCGGGGGGGATCCATTACACTGCCTATGGCCTCTTTTGACCATGATCTGGCTCTATTGACAAGTGGTTAGCAGAGCTTTTAAGAGATGGTCTTACCTTCCAATAGAAACGTTAAGTTCTGAGATAAACTTTTTAGTGACTACCACCAAACTCACTAATCCCAGTCCATAATGACACTTTTCCTCACAAAGAATTATAAGTATGAGGAATCCCCTCAAGGATCCAGAACCATTTGTCTACCAACATAGATGTCTGATAAGTGGCTTTTGGATCCTTGAAGAATCTTAACTCTTGAGAGAAAAGTTAAGGTCTAAGTGAAACTTTTTATTGATAACAGGCACACTAGCCCCACTCCCTAACAGCACTTTTTGACAGAAAAGAATTGCTATTCCTAAAAAAATATGATCAATAATAAGGGACATCACAGGGATACAGGACCATCTGTCTACCAACAGAGATTAGCAGAGCTAAGGATAATTGGCAAAACAGCCAAACATGAAAAAATAAGTTTGGAAGTAGACATTTTTAATGACAATCCTCAAAACCATAGCTTCTAGTTTTAATCAAAAAGTAAAACTTAAAAAAAAAAAATCAGTTGTTTGAAAGACATTTCCCACAGAGGACTGTGGCCAAAAATGTCAGATTTGAGGCAAAATTTTTAATAACAACCACTAAAAAATACCAGATCTAGCCTTTATTAAATATTTATGACAGAAAAGATTAAAAACTTTTTTCACAAAAAATGATGAAGTGGATGGTATTCCCAACAGTGTACTTATCTGCCCAGCATTGGTGAAACATTAACCACCGACAATCACATGAAGCCCTCAGGGAAGAGCACACTTTGATGGCAAGAAAGTTCTGAAGGTTGGCAAGATAGCCACTGATTTTACACTGCTGTCCTCAAGCTATATGATGGCTGAGGTATATAGAAAGTGCTCTAAAGCTTTGGAAGATGTCCAAGTGCTCTGATCCTTGTTAGGATGTCCCATATAGCTTAGGCTATTGCAACAGTGCTCTAATAATGAACATTCAACAGGAATCTTCTTATGCCAAATTAAGCAACTCATCCATTTCTCATTCATAACATTGGCCAGGGGTTTTCTAGAGGTATCTATTCCAAAGTTACAGTATGCCAACATGCTGCACTACTCTCATCAATTACCTTTACACCAGTTTGTGTACAGCACCAGCAAGAGAGTTTAACCTGTGCCATACCAGATTTCACCTAGCTACCAGCTCTGATAGCTTAGAAGGATAGAGCCCTGGTTATAACTTAGACAACCCAAATTCATTTAGTAGCTTGGGCACCTGTTGAAGCTGGAGAGGAAGGGGAAAGGACTGATGGGGCTGAGATGTCTTGCTTCTCTCTCTCTCTCTCTGTCTGGGGTGGAACTGTGGCACATGCTGGGACACACAAACTGCACCTATTTCCCCAGCAGAGACTGGAGAAATATTCATATTGGTTTTGTTCCAGGAGGCATGATTGTCTATTTTAAAATGGAAATATCTAACCTAGCTTTTTCTTCCTCATTGACATAAGAAATGCAGAGGAAAATTAAATTGCATGAATGAAATTCACTGTGCTTCAAAAATGTGATGTCCATGATTGTGGCCAAGTTGACACTGTTTACTATGTGTGGGCATAAAAAATGCAACCTTAAGTGGATTTGAGCCTGGTGTCCTACTCACTGACATTCTGCCATGTTTTTCACTTAGAAGATGAGCCACAGAAGCAGTTATAGTAAAGGTGCCAATGAAGCACATAGCAAGTGATTGTTATACAATTGCAGAATGGAATTAGAACATTAAAACAAAAAGTATACAGCCATTAAGGGATTTGTATTGTCCTACTCTGTTCAACACTCTACAAATTACTTCATTGACAAACTGAACCATTGAAGCAGTCAGACTGAAAGCATGTTTTTTAACTGATTTTATATTTGTACACTGCTGCGCAACAGCTCTCAACTCACTTGTGAAACCAATGGCAACTGAGGCCAATATACTTAGCAGGTGACGGTGATTGGATGTAATTATGGCTAAATAAGCAGAGACATTCCTTGTTGGTTGTACATGGGCATCATTGTGATCAGTCTTCTACCTTGGCCAAGAAATTTTATAAAATAATATTGATACCAGCTCTGTTCCCATGTCTTGGTAATGTCCATAGCTCTGGTCATCACCTCAGCGAGATTATAATAAGCATTGACTATTCTCAATGGGCTATCATAGGGCACAGGTCACTGTTTCCTGAACTGGTCATGAAGGAGGCACAGTATGATCTTGCTTTACTTCACGCATCACCAGGGACTACCAGAAATGCTATAACCCTATGAATTTCTTCAGAAAATGATGGTATTTACACATGGTATGACAGGTACCAGTGAAGCATGCTTGTAATGTGGTTTTGAATTGAGGTGAGCATGTGTACCTGCAAAGTAAGATAATATATATGCCTTTTCAGGTGTCCAGCACAGATTCAGGGCCGTGAGCTGTCAGTGACAATCATAGGTAACCAGCATGGCAGTCCAATAAAGTCATTCGTAGGCATTCAGGCAACCTGGATAATTTACATGTTACTCAAACAGGTATACATTTGCCCCAGGGTGTGCTGCTATTTCTACTTCATAGTTTCATAGTTTCATAGTTTAGTACTAGGCTATCTGCCCTGGGGCATTCGTAAGCCTAGCCATAGTGATGTAGCTTTCGCCACCCCATAAAATGGTACAAAATGCACAGAATAGATTTAGAATACTGTGCCTCTGTCTAGTAGTGACACAGTGAAGGTTCCCTTATATAATAGAATTAGTTTACTGTGCCCCTGTCTAGTAGTGACACAGATGTGACCCCTGGGGTAAACTTACGATCTCCCATCCACTCGTCAAGATTTCTCTTGAAGAGAGTCAGTGAGGGGCTCTGCATAACATGAACTGGGATCTTGTTCCAGAGCATGGGAAGCCTCTGGGTTATGAATCTATCCCTCCAGCATGTCCTATTCATACTTGTGCCGAGGTTTAAGTCTTTAGCTCTCGTGGTTCTGATGGATTTGGATTTTTTGAGGTGGAGCATGTCCATCAGTTCCTGATTGGACATGGCCTTGTACGTCAGGCAGAGATCACTTCTGAGCAGGCAGTATGTTACTGAATAGAGCTGGAGTTTCTTTAGTCTGGCAGAATAAGACATATGTTGGAGACCCTTGATCCTCTTGGTGAGGTACTTTTCTGGTCTCTCCAGCTGTTGCAAATGCCGTGTGAGGTACATACCAAATGGGACATTGTACTCAATCATGGGTCTGATGAGGGAGGAGTATAGGGGTACAATGACATCCTTGGATCTGGATGTGAATCCCTTCATGATAAGGTGTGCAAGGCAGGATGTTTTTCTAACCACTTTGGCAATGTGGGTGTCAAATGAGAGGTCGCTGTCAACTTGGGTCCCTAGGTCTCTGATTACTTTTTCCATACTCAGTGGGTTGCTGTCTATGTGATAATTTGTGGGTACTTTGTTTTTCCCAAAGGGGATGACTATACATTTTTTGGCATTTAGTTTAAGACCATGACTCCAGCACCAGTTGTCTGTTTCTGTGAGGCCTTTTTGTAGGATGTATGTGTCCGCTGGTGTATCGACTATGGCGCCTAGTTTGCAGTCATCTGCGAACTTTGTCAGCCACAACCCTCCCTTGTTTGCTTTAACATCTGAGAAATAAATGTCGAACAAGAGGGGTCCCAGGACAGATCCCTGTGGGACACCACTTGTGACTGGCTTTGAGTCTGACATTGCTCCAGCGATTTTAACTTTATGGGTTCTGTCCTTTAGCCAGTTTGCAACCCATCTAGTAACATAAGGGTTTACATTTAAGCTGTTGAGCTTATCTATGATGCCTGAGTGGGGTATTGTGTCGAAGGCCTTTGCCAAGTCCAGATAGGCTATATGGACTGCTTTGCCCTCATCAATGGCTCTAGTGACTGTTTTGAAAAAGTCAACCAGGTTCAAAAGGCAGAATCTGCCCTTTACAAAGCCGAACTGAGTGGGATCAAGTGTCTGTAGGTCCCCACTGTCTCTGTTTATGAGTTCCATAATGATTCTTTCCATAGCTTTGCAGACCAGGCTGGTTAAGCTTATGGGGCAGTAGTTTCCAGCGTCTGTAGAGGTACCCCCTTTGTGGAGTGGGACCACTGTTGTTGTACGCCAGTGTTCAGGTACATATCCTGTAGTAAGGCTAAGGTTAAATAGCATTTTTATGTGCGGGTTTAGCTCCTCTTGGAGTCCACATAGCACGCAACCCGGGATACCATCAGGTCCCATTGATGCTGTGTTTTTAGCTTTGCTGAGGGCGGCTCTCACCTGGACATCTGAGATGAAAGGGAGATTACATTCAGCTGGGATAAGTATTTCTTCTTTTGGGGGTGAGGGAGGGGAGAAATTTGCACTGAACCTGTCAGCCAGAATGTTGGCAATATCTGTGGGTTCAGTGTATTTTTTGTTGTTGTGAACTAACTCTGAGCATATCTGAGGGTTTTTGCCCAGGTTTCTAACATAGCTGAAGAAGGCTTTGTGGTTATCTTTAGTGTCCTTAGCGATTTTTCTCTCAAAGTTGGCCTTGGATGTTTTATGAGAGAACATAGTTTTCTGCTAATGTTGATCAGAGATGTCTTCCCTTTATGGGATTTTGCTCTGTCGTGCAGTAACTTCCTTCTTTTGTTATACAATTTGTTAATGGCTGAGGTCCACCAGACAGGACGCTTGCCTTTGGTGGAGAGGGACTTGGATTTATTTGGGTTTGCATGATCCATGCATTCTTGGAGATGTCCATAGAAAGCATTTGTGAAGGATTCAGCATTGTGGGATGTGGTATCCACTGGCCCAGTGGGCTTAAAGGATACCATCTCAGTCTTAAGAAGAGTGAAGTCTGCTTTTGAGACATTTTTCACTGTGGTCTTTTGTGCTGGGGGTGGAGATGGGATATGTATATCCAGGGTGATTAGTTTGTGGTCAGATCTCACTATTGAGGGGTATACCTCCGGTGTGGAGCATTTTGTCCCCATGTTTGTGATGATCAGGTCTAGTATATTATCTCCCCTAGTGGGAGAGGTGACTAGTTGTTCCAGTGCATTTGAATTTATGAATTCCAGGAACCTTTGGGCTAGGGTGTTAGGGCTAGAATAATGCACCCAATCTATGTTAGGGTAGTTGAAGTCTCCCAGTATGATGGTATTTTGTGATACATTCATATCCTCCAATGTCTTCAGGAAGGCTGAGTGGGGTTCCTGAGATTGGGAGGGTGGTCTGTAACATGCTACCAGTTGTATAGCAGTTTTGCCTATGGTTAGTTGCACCTGTATGGTCTCCGATGCTTCAT
This sequence comes from Protopterus annectens, assembly GCF_019279795.1. Taxonomy (NCBI): domain Eukaryota; kingdom Metazoa; phylum Chordata; order Ceratodontiformes; family Protopteridae; genus Protopterus; species Protopterus annectens. The sequence continues at coordinate 232,811,827 of NC_056751.1, read as the reverse complement.
GTGTTGCTACTAACCTGGAGGTGTGGGTGTCCTTGATGAATATGGACACTCCCCCTCCCTTTGTGGTTCGGCCCGGGTTTTGGGGCCGAAAAGCATGATACGAGGTATAGCCTCTGGGGTGCTCTCAGGAGCCTTGAACCAGGTTTCAGTTACTGCACAGACGTCAATGTTCTCCATACTGAGGAGTGCATCAAGTGCTTGCATCTTGAGATTTAGACTTCTGGCGTTGAGCAGCATTACCCTTAGTTTTTTTCCATTTTTGTTTTCTAAGGAGGTGGGTTTGTCTTTTGAGCCTTGCCTAAAAAAGACACTATGGGGGTGGCAAGAGCCTTAGCCAATATCCGGAAGCCCAGTGGTGACAGGTGCAAGCCATCCCTTGCGAAGCAGCGTGGCTTGTCCAACATGTCATCCCAGGCAGACAGACATTGGATCCCCTTAGAATGACACCAGTACTTGAGCCAATTATTAAAGCTGATCATCTTGTCTTTGTATTGTGGCATCATTCTTGGTGAGGGCAAGATGCTGCTCAGGGTCAGGGTCATACCAGTCTGGGCTACATAATCAGAGAGCTCCTCTATGTCTCTTTTCATGTAGTCCAGGGAGGTACGTCTCAGGTCATTCACTCCAGCATGGACAATGACGGAGTCATATTTGTACTTGCTTTGGAGTGACCTGAGTGCGTGTGTTATGTGGCGGATCCTAGCTCCCGATGGGCAGCTCACAGTCACCCTCTCCTTGTTCAGCCTGGTAAGCGGGACATCAGTGTGTCTGACTATAGAGTCACCTATTACTAGTATATCAGGCATGGTGTTTGGCCTTAAGGGCTGTGATTGATTGACACACTGATTTATTGAAGTATGTGTTGCATGTGTTTTGTTTTGAGGTGGTGGATTTTTGGATGTCTGCTTTGGGAGCCTCTGTTGTTTTGGTAAGTTTTTTATTAGAGCCTCCAAGTATGTCTTTGTGTTTTTATGTGTTTGGTTCGCAGTTGTGGTAGGTCTATGTGGGACTGGGTTTGTTGTATGTGTGGTTACCATCTCCTCCTGTCTGGTCATGCCAGCCCTGAGTTGAGAGAGTTCAGCTTGCAGTTTGGCTATATAGTTGCATCTCTCACATGTATTTGTTTTTTTTGGGAGGAGGAGAGGGTTGTCTGTGTACATGAGACAATTGTAGCATTGTCTCAAGATACCCAGATTAACCAACTGAACTGGAGAGGATGCCAGTAATCTACCACTCGACATGCTAGAACAGCATAAGGGAGTGATGTGCCTTTAAGGGAAGTGGATATTCACAGGGGTGGTAGGTGGATGTAGTGCTTACTTAGTAAGAGAGTGCTTACTTAGTAGAGAAGTTTTGAGAACAAGTGCTAGGCTTATAATATATTCATGTTGTGAAGATTTGTGAAGCCATATTGGATGGCTTGGTAGCAGTACCAACAGGAACAGCAGGACTTTGTGGACCCATCTAAGGAGATATAGAGCACACTGCAAGTGTGTGGTAAGCATTCTAAGGATGTGCATGCTTGAACAGAACTTCTATTAACATATGTCTAGCAATATGAATATGAGTACCAGCATGTGTAAATCATACACAGATTGTACAAGCAGTAATGCAGCCTTGACAATCTGTCCATGCACATGCCATGCACACTTTATGATGAATATGTGTCTTGTATAATCTGTGTGGAGCCTACAGTGTCGGGAACATAATTTCTATACTTACTTGTGATTATCCTCTACTGCATTAGGATAAATTTGTGTCACCATTATTTCTCTGTGTGTCCCCTAATGCTGGCAGCAGAACTGAATGCCTGCTCTTTACATACCTGTTGTTCTTAGCAAAAGAGTGCACAAATACGTGTCATATGTGACAAATACACACTGTATATATTCCCATATATGTCCCACAGCTATAGTATGACATATCCTTATAGCTGTCTCATTTATGTATTTATTTATTTATTTATTGATATTTGTTTACTAGGGGAGTGCACTGATCTCAGTGGACCATTTGCAGTTACAGCCCGGGTGAACAGGATCACATAAGAAATGAGCAAAACATATATTCAGATACAAGGATATGTTAGAAAAACAAGCATGTATACATATTTTACAGATGCAGGAGTATTCTACAATATTTAGTTCAAGAAGCTTTTAACAATGTCATAACATGGATGGAAAAATGGGATTATGCTTAGCAGAGCTTTATGGATAAGATGTGACCATAATGATTGAGACGGCTTATGTTACAGGGTTAACAACAAATCATTAAACATAGAGGCATGAAGACATTAGAAGACACAAGTGAGAATAGTTGCAAGAATGGATGTCATAGGGAGAAAACAGAGAAAAGGAGTGAGAGGCCTGCAGACTGAAGAGGAGTAGGAAGAAGAGAAGTGTGAGAAGCAAAGAGAAGAGGAAAGTAGGATGAATGAGAGGCAGTAAGTGAGGGGATGAGATGAAGGATGAAATAGGGATAAAGGGGTGTATGAGAGATCTGCATGGATAATGTAACATGCCCTGAGTGAGTACAGCTGCACTTTTCTTAGGTGAAGAGGTATTCCTTGAGCTGTCTGAAGTCAGAGTACTTTTGGATGTCTCACACAGAGAGGAAAGGAGTCCAATAGTTTAGGTACTAGGATGGAGAATGCACAGTCAGTGCAATAGTTTAGTGTTTGCAGTTTTAGGGCGGGTTCCAAAGGAGAGATACCTCAGAGATTGTATGTGGCGGTTTTGGTGAGAAGTTTATGAGTGAGAAGTAACAATTTCTCTGGAAAAAGGGCTTGGTGAATTAATGATCTTAGTAGGGGGTTGGCTGTCAATTGCACTGAAAGCCATTTAGCTTTGGCGAATAGGCAGTGGTCTTTATTATTGGGAGAGTTAGTAATGAACTGGCAGATTTTATTGGAGATGGTTTGTAAGGTTGTGGCATTTTATTTGAGGCTACAACTATAAGGTGTAGAGTAGGTCTCTTCAAGTATAGCATGATATAACTAGGTTACTCTTTTATCTTTAGTAATGATCCTACTAGTCCCAGCTGTATACTGTTTATGGCTCTCTGTGTTGTATTTTTATAGCTGTCTGCATGTCTAGAAGATGTGGTGGAAGGGCAGAGACTGGACAACATCATCCCCGCTGAGTAGTCTTTACAAGATCAGATGTAACAGACAGTGGTGCACCATGTCAAGACAAAGAAAATTCAACAGGTTGGCCATGGGAGGTATGCAGAAGCAACATTCTAACATAGAGGACTTTTTGGTGTCTCTGCAAGGGGGCAGGGGTACCAAGATAATTTCTGGAAAAGTAGACACTGGCATCAGTATGGACTTACCCCCATGCATCTTAATGGACATGGACCACATACAGCAGGTTTCTTTAAAGCAGAACCACATGTATAGACTGACTGCAACATATGCTGCTAAATGCTGCTTATGTTTTATTACAGGAACTTCAAGTATTCAGCCCCTTCAGGATGACACTGGTAGGTTGAAATTATATTGCACATCTTGAATGGACACCTTTAATATGCATGTCATAGGGACAGATTTAGAACTTGGCTATATAACCACTATACTGACACTTACAGAGGGTTTGGCAGAATAATAGGCTGAACTTGACATAAATGCAGGGGCTGGTGGGGATAGCAAGTTACAAAAAACTAAGTCACAATCAGATGACACAGTGGCACTGTCTGTCTCTGTCCTGAATGCACAAGCAGATAAGTAACAGAGTAAAAGTGTGGCCTCATCCACAGATAAAACTGAGAATAAAGAGTCTGAGTTATTCATTAACATTAACCACAGTGATTGTACTTATGAATTATAATGCTCTATGGAAATCCACTATGCAGGAATCAATGACAGAGCTGATATTTGTGCCCTAGATAGGAATCAGACAAACTGCCTATGCAGGCATATTTTGCATTGCACACTACTGGATATTTCATGGAATGGTAGCCCTTCCTGTTCACAAACCTTTTTTTGGGGCCAAAAGTGTGGTCTTTATTGTTACATGAAGGCAGTCTGTAGTACTCACTATATCAGGGAGATGGGCGATGTCATAGACTACATGCATACTATTAACTCTCTTCAATGGTGTGCTAGGAAACCATATAGGTTTATCCAACTGTAGATGCATTATGTAAAGGAACTTGCGGAGTATTTTAATGGTGGAGACCCAAGACATACCAAATATGTTTCTTGTTGGTATCTGAATGGTCCACATTCCTATGGATTCTTTGTGTGGGTATCACATATCAACTAAGGCATTTACTATGTCCTAGTGTACTCAGAAGTGATCAATAATCTCCTGATTGGTGACATTTTGGCATGTCCACTCATGATACTGTTTCCTTTTGTAGCAGTTACCACTTCATGCAAACTTTTGGGATGTGGCAGTGCTAATTAGTAATGTTTGCTGCTGCAGACCTGATGTTGCTAACCCTAGCTTTATCACTGTATGCAACTTCAATATTTTCATTGTGCTTTAGTCTTACATAGCCCAGTTCATACTAGTGCACAGATTCCCTCATATATGATTATAAATCAGGACTATGTTCATCTTACATGTATTTGCATGACACTACAGCTTAAATTCAGAAACCATTTGAAATGTCGATTCCTGAAATATGGAGATTGAATGGTCCAAAAAAAAAGGAGACTTGCATATACCAAGTTTGAGATGGTCATTTCTTGGAATATTCCCTTTCTTTTGAGGTATGGTATTCTCGGAGTTGGTATATATAAGTTTAAGGGGTGAGGGGGTCTTGCTCTTCTGCAAATGACATGCTCAAAAGAGAAGAGTGATGTTCCATATTCACTCTTCTGCATGTTCTGCCTTTTTTTGTCAGTGTGTCACTGCTCAACATTATGAGTGCAAACATTTCAATAGGGAGCCCTCAGTAACCTACCTGGTTTAATTTGCATGTTGTTACTTGGTCATTTGCACACATCTCCCACACTGCATTTGTGTTCACTACAGTGTAGCGCAAGATGGCATTATCAATCATTATAAAGCTGCACGTGGATAATTATTGGGCAACTGCACACTGCATACTACTCAACTTGTCTGTTAATCCCTGCCTATTTTCTCTGTATGAGGCTTGAGTATATACATATATATATATATATATATATATATATATATATATATATATATATATATATATAAAGGTGGACTCACTAGCTAAGTAAAGGTACTTCCCCAATCAAAAGACATATAAATATTATCAACCTCTTAAAATACATTTTAAACAAATTTTAAACAGATAGTACATGGAAACAAAAAATCAAAAACAATTTAAAGAACATTTTTTTTCTTTCTCAGTTTACTACCTAAGCATTAACTGGTCTCTAAATTACTATTTGAAGAAATTGTCAACCTTCTTTTAATTATTTTATTTTATAATGTACTTTATATTTTATACAAATGGTTATAGAAGGTGTACAACTTGGATAAGGTGGAAAAGCATATAGCTATATTCATATGTATAACACAAATTATCACTTGTTTCGCTGATGAGAAATTTTACGTAGACAAAACCGTTGCCTAAGTTATTTCCCAGGATTCAATAAACTCCATGCAGGAATAGTGCTATTCCTGCATGGAGTGAACCATGTCCATTTACCCTTAGCTTTAACAGCAGTGCGTCTTGCATATTCATGAAGGTGTGCTACTGCTAAGGCTAAACAGACATGAACACTACTGAGTGCAGGGGGCATGTTTAAGTAGTCCACGGACATCTAATACGGCACTTTGTAAATGCATCTCAGTGTCCACAGACACTGAAATCAAATAAAATTAGTAAAACAGTGTATGTGGACACTGAAATAGATTGGGGAGCAAGAAATTAATGCAGGGTGTGTGTGATAGGTTCTGTCACACACCCCCTGCATTTTCAAAGTGCCATATGGCACTTTCAAAGCACTGTCAGTGTACGCAGACACTGAAAGCAGGAAGTCCGGATAGGAAGCAATGCAGGAGGTGTGTGACAGGTACTGTCACACATCCCCTGCATTGTTAAAGTGCCGAACAGCACTTTGCAAGTGCTTTCAGTGTCCGCAGACACTGAAAGCACCTATCCCACTAGGAAGCAATGCAGGGGGTATGTGACAGGTACTGTCACACACCCCCTGCATTGCAAAAGAGCTGTACAGCTTTAAACACAAAAAGAGCCACATGGCCATAGTCCTCAACTGTACAGGTTTCCACAGAATGCCCAGATGTCTGCCTCGCATACCTATCAACCTCCTAGAGCAAGAAAGCTGTACAAAGCCATACAGAATGGGGGGACAAAGGACCAAAAATAGGGAAACATTTTAAATATTGCTCTTACAAACTTGGAAAGTTGATAGAATAACAGGTTGTGTATTAGCACGGATTTCCTGAAGGGTATGAAGTCTGAAACCCAAATGTCTGTCATTATGTTCTGACTTAAACCCCAAGTGATTTCCAATGATTTGCTAGAAAACAATAGTCACACTTTCTTTTGTTTGTAAGAGCAATATTTAAAATCTGGCCCTATGTGTCCCCTTACAATTTCCCTTACTGTGACAGACAAGGAGTACAGATACATGTAAATAAAGTAGGTTTATTATTTTTTTTTCCATTCCCAGGTATGTTTAAGTGTAGCTGAGTGAGTGTGCACTTTATGGCCCTCTGCTCAGCATTGCTTAAACATCCCATAGGAGATAAATTAAAATATACAGTTAAAATCCTAATGCTGAGATAGCATAGTGGTTAGAGTCCTAGCTTTGTATGCATGTGTTCAATGTTTGAGTACCAAGACAGGCACTTTATTTTTACATGGGAAAGCAGTGTTAAAATTATTAATTTTATTTCAAATTATGTAGTAACTGATATTTGTCAACCAGGGTAGTGTAGCTGGTCTAAAATGTAAGTGTGAGTGCATATAACATGTGAAATCACCCATGTATACACAAGTGTCCTATACAGTATAGTCACACCCCATGGTAATGTAATGAAAGCACATAGAGTGACGTCATGTAAAGTAAATCACATACACTTACTAATATGTCAGTAATGATTAATTAAGTCATTATTCTGATATTTTTTTTTAATGAAAAGTGAGCAGTGGTTAGCAGTGGTCAGCCCTGCTTAGCCAGTTTAAGCATTGCTTAGACATAAATACTAAGCAGCATTCATCTTAGCTAAGCAGATTTGCACACTGTTAAGCAGTGCTCAGTAATTACCCCTTTAAACACTATCCAACTCAGCTTAGTGGATTTACATACTGCTTAGCTAAGCTTAACATTTTCAAAATAGTCCAATGACAGCAAAGGGTGGGAATATAGCCTTATTTAAATGGTGCAGGTGGGAAAACAGGCAGAATCTGTTGTAGCTTGGTCTGAGTTGGAACTATGTCAGGTGTTTATGAGGGCTTGCACTTTCAGGTGCAGTCCTGGGGCATTTTGGAGTCCAGAGTCATGGCTGGGCTCCTTGTAGCAAACCATGATGACAGACTGCTGCAGGGCCAGTACCAGGGCTCACAGTATAAAACAGAGGCCTGGGACTATCTGGCACATGATCTCACCAGTGCCATTGGCATCCCCCAAACTGGTGAGCAGGTACCGCATCACTATGCCTACCTAAAGCAGAGGAAGGGGGTGCTCTTGGCCCAGTGGATCCAAGATGCTCGGGACAACCATGCTCCAGCAGTTTGTAAATATCCCAAATATAGCTATACCAAATTCTAGCCTGAGTATGTGATAGGTATGCATAATGTTTGTTTTCTCCCCATACAGCTGCAGCAGAGAGGGCTAGCAATTCTGAGGCCCATGCAGACAGACTGACAAGGCTACACCAAGAGGCTGGTGAGTACAGATCCACCTTGCAGTACATAGTGAAATAAATAAGAAGGAGTAAATTGTTTACTGTGCCCTGTGTCTAAAAAATTTAAAAAAATTTGACAGACTAATAGTCATCTACAGCATATGCAGTAGTAGAGTACTGTGTCATATAAGCATAATAAAAACCTAAACCACCAATTGTTGTGTTTAGTCTTGTATGTTGTTGTAGAAATAGAATGTGTACAGGTTCTGCACAGAAAATATGGCTTTGACAGCATGAATTAACAGAGGGTGTTCTGAGAATCAGCTAGTATGCAAAACAGTAGCTTGTGGAGCTGCAAATCAAGATATACATGAAATATGACATGTTATGCACTATGATCTGAACCCTGAATACTAATGTCAAATGTATTATAGTGTGTCCCCTGCTGCAGTGCCTTGTGTTAACCTTTGCTTTCCAGATCGTATAATTTCAAAGGATTACTACACAGTACAGTAACTATCTCTCATGCATGAATCTCAGGATTACAAGGTCAGACTGTCTAACCCATCAAGTATTAGGCAGAAAACAGTCAAACAAGAACCAGCAATTCCCCATTTGCTCAGTGTGATGAAAAACAGCATTGCAGTTCATTTTAGCACACTCAGACACGGTTTGAATCCAGGGAGTGGTACTGAGATATGTGCATATATACACTCAAGGAATCTTAAACATTTGTAGAAGCAGTCAGATAGTGGTAACAGATGTTTTCTCCACAGGTCTTACAGGTAATGAAATGTTTGTAGTAGTCGTTTGAAGGGTATAACAATAGACCATGTACAACTGTCCCACTGTCCAACTCCATGCCTGCAAATGACAGCAGGATAAGTACATACACCATGCCCTCTTCCCGATGCATGTCTCTCAAATGTCATGCTGTCACAGCTGGTGGTCACTGCTGCCAATCACCTTGGACACAGAAAGTAATCCAGGTGAACTATGCTAGTAGCAGGCTCACACAACATCATTGCAGAGTACCCCTTCTTTGTCACGTATGTAACCCTGGCATGCACAAGCCCTCTCCAATAAAGTAGCCACAGTTCACCCAGTCTTCCCCATACCATTACAGGTTGACAGTCTAACAGGTATGTATGTGCCACAGAAACTATGGGCCATAGGTAGATGTAAAGTGAGGGCAGACTTGAAGAGTATTGAGCAGTACTGTTGTGAAAATTAGAAGCCGATACAGTTGCTAATAAACTTTTTATTCTCTCCCCCACCTGTCATCTGCATCAGTAATTATTATTCATATACTACAGGTATATTGTTCTCAAAACCTATTGTTGGGACATGTGTTCTATTATTGTTCATATATTTCATTGGTTGCATGTTAACATACCTTGTTCAAATACCATTGTTGGTGGCCTGCTGCCGTTAATCTAACTTGCATGCTGTTAAAATGCTTATTGTTGTTCCATTTATGCATGTGTTCTGTTTGCTATGCAACTGTTTCAAATCTGTGGTTTGGGTTAATGGGAACACTCATGCATACTTTTATAACTAATTTTGAGATGTGTTGTTTATGACTAATCAATATAGCTGGGAAAATCACAACACCATAGCACGTTTGGGAAGGCAGATCCTGGCAGATCTGCCTGTCCCACCCCATCTGGCCGTGGCAACAGGCCCAAGCACATCAGGGACCCAAACTGGAACATCCTCCTCTGCTGGTAATGCACCACCTTTGGGTGGCACCATCTTTGGGAATGGGCCCCCCCCCCCAGGCGCAGGTGTGGAGAGGAGCCCATCACCAGCAGAATGTTCTGGTATATGGTGCACAGCATCATCTTCTCTGAGTTGGGTGGGCAGCTGCACCAGATAGAGGGTTGCCTGATCCACCTTGAGGGGCAGGCTGCCCGTCTTGTCCAGCCCCCAGCACAGCCACCTTTGGGGCCATAAAGGTGAAGTGGTGACTGCCCAATGGGTGGGGTCCTCAGACCCACTGTGTCCATTTGGGGGCTCATGGGCCTCTGGTTCCCAACTACCCTCCCTGTACAAAGTGTTTACCCCCTTATGTGACATATACTGCCCCTGTCTGCTGTCTTGTGTGTCTTGTCTGTCTGCAAATGCTACCTATCCTACCCACCCTACCTCCCCAAATATACCTATGCCCTTCCCCAACATTCCACTCTAACCTAAAAAAAGGCATCTGTCCCACAAGAAAATCATTGCCCCATACATAGCTCTATATTTCACCCCCAGGTACAGTGAAATTAATCAATCTACCCACAAATTATTCTACAGATGTCTGTCACCAACACCCCCTCCCTGTGGGGTGTGAGGCTGTAAATTCCAAATTCTACACATTATTCACAGCTGTTGCTGCAGAAGAAATGTAGAGCTATGGTCCTTTCCTACACCCATCCTGCACATCCCTAGCTGGTTTTCTTAATGTTTTACCCCCTGCTTGCCCCCATTTCACCACTTTCCTGTCACTTTTTTTTCTTTTCTTTAATGTAAATTAGTGTGGGTGTAATCAGGAGTAAGCGGTGCTAAATGAAGCTAAGAGGATTTAACTTTGTGCAAAACCACATAAACCCACTTGCAGCTGCTTAAAAGTGCTTCAATCACTCTGGCTCCATCACCCTTGTTCTGCCCAGTAACAAAACAAGCAGCCCTGCCAAGTCTCAATCCCAGGACACTGTGCATTACAGTCACAGTAACATACCATTACACCATATGAGCAGTGAAGATGTGTAATGCTTTTACAAACATATCAGCCATTATGGTTATTTAACTTGAGTGAAAAAAGTCATCACTTTCAAGGCTTGAACCCAGGAACCTGTACACTACAATCACAGCAACATACCTCTACACCATCTGAGCTGCTGGAATTTGCAATGTTTTTACAAACATATCATGGACTACAGTCATTTAACAAGGGAAAAATACATATCCGTAGTACTCTTATATACATATATATGTATATATAAATACAATTATATCTATATCTAATCTATATATATATATATATATATATATATATATATATATATATATATGTGTGTGTGTGTGTGTGTGTGTTTGTGTATATTTATGTGTATATATATATATATATATATATATATATATATATATATATATATATATATATAAAGCCGACCTCTTACTGCAAGACATCTGCAAAAAGCCTGACAAAGTGGCGGAATAAAGGGCAAACAACAGTGACATCTTTGAAATATGGCTGTTATATGTATAGAAATCTGCTAGAATAGCATGGTTTGATTTAACATACATTTCCTGAGAGATTCCACGTCTGAAACACAAATGATTGTCATCATTTACTGATTTCAATGCTCACATCATCCCAGTGATTTGTCAGAAACCCACAACTGTTATGGAGAACAGACCAAACATATGAGCCATGCATCTGGACAGTTTCTACACATCTGGACAGTGGGGAGGTGTGACTGCAGTCAAGTAACAGATGAGAAAAACAGTGAGAGCTGCCAACCATTTCACCCAGCACATTCTGAACCACAGTAACACCAACACGACACTACCCCAAATTAGCTCTGGGGAATTACCCATGTATCTCCAAATATATCATGCTCTACAAGTATGGAACTGTAGGGGAAAGCAGACATTGGTGAGAAATTGTCCACCCACAACCATTTGCACCACAGTCACAGCTTCATACCAATACCCCAAATGAACTCTAGAGTAGAACGACTGAACAAACATATCCTGATTGCCAGTCACACACTACACTGACATATAGTGGTCTAACTCAGAGTCTACTGGGAATCCTGAGGTGTTACTGGACATTTTTCAGTTTGCCCCTACAAACATATACACCTGATAGATCATCAGCAACTGTAGCAGCATGCTCTGTCAGATAGACAAAGGATTTTTGACACTCACATCTGCTACTTTTCCCTACTCAGCCCAACATTTACACACAACACTGCTACACAGTCTTGGCAGTCTGTTAACAATGGCCAGACATGCATAACTCAACTGTACAGATTTCCACAGAATGTCCAGGTTGTGGGACCATATTTATGGCCACTGTTGCATACTACTTCCAGGAGCCTGCTAAGGTCACTGGGATGATATCAGGAGTGCAGTCACTAAAATGATATACCATACCTCTGAACCTCTTACTGCAAGACATCTGGACAAAGCATGGCATACTTGGGGGATAGGGGGCCAAAAAGAGGGACATATCTCACATAATGGTGTTACAGACTGAAATAGCTGCTGGTGTTGCAGGGTTTGTTGTAACATAACAGACAATTTCTGTTTTTGAGAAATCAGTAGGATAATGTGAGGATTGTAGTCAGTAAATGTTGACATCCATTAGTGTTTCAGACATCATCTGAGGAACAGACTAAATATAACAGGCAAACCTGTGGGCAGTCTGCGGACATCTGGACAGCTGAGAGGTATGTCAGAGACATATCACTGTCAGACATCAAGTCACACAGAAAATGCATGTCCAGACAAACTTGTTAATCTAGCAATCATCTATGCATATAACAGCAATACTTGCAATCTGTATCCAATTCTGGAGCTTTGTCCCCCATGTTGTAGGGCTGTCTCTACATGACCTGTCCGGAGAGGTATTTCAATCTACTGTCTGTGAAGCTGTAGCCCCCACACCTCCATAATGTCCTCCACACAGGCAAGGAAAAGGGATAAGGCCCACATGCAGGACTTAAACATAGCACTGTGTTGCTATGGAATTGGCTAATGGAAAGACAACACAGCTGCTCTGGATGCAAGTAATAAGTGGGAGACACCGATTGATGCACAGGCCATCACCTGCTCATGAGCATTATCTACAAAAGGCAAGCTGCTGCCTATGCAACACAGGTCTTAACCCATTTACACAAAGACAGACTGCGACTACACAAACCTAACCATTTGCATTATTCTGAGGAAACTCTTCAGCACTATAACAAGCATGTCAATCATATTAGCTTGTAATGGAATGCAGAAGAGGGATGCAATAATGTGGAATAGGAAGTTAAACGCTAGGTGGCAAAAGACCTGTTGGACTCACATGCTGCTGTCCAGCATCTATGGCCATTCCTGATTGCCCTGTCTGCAGTGACATGGATCATATCTCTGGCCCCTGAGTCACCCCAGCGAAGGTCAGCTCATGTATGACTACTACTGGAGTGTCTGTTGTCCAATACTGAGTGTGATACTGCTAGGCCAGCTACCTGGGATGCTGTAAATAGTCATATGTCACCTGTGAATGCTACTATGATACATATGCTTGTCTTACAAATGTAAGAGACTTATATAGGGTATGTGCATTGTAAACAAAAGGCGCAGAAGTGTTTGTTGAACTGTATGTTATATACTGAGCCCATACCTGACAACTGTCCCGAGTTTTGCAGACTGACCACGTCTGCCTCATATTTGTAGTCAGTGCCTCATACAGTTGTGTATTGTCTGGCACATCATTGGCAACCCATTAAAGACTGAAGTCATAACATAATAGCATACATTTGATTGTCAGATGTTATATCCTGCAGAGTTGACTTGTGAATGTGACACCGTCTTTGCTGGCAACTAAGTGTGTTTCAGCTAGATTCATAAAGTGACACTATTTTCCAGCCTTAGCCCACTAGTGATGTGTGCCTTTGTGCAGATGTATTGTTCTAACAGCAGCTAGGTGTCTTAGCATGAAACCCATGTCAATGCAAGCTTATCTTGTCCTGTAGGATGCTGACATTTGTGCAGCCACTGACACCTGCTTTGCAGCTGTGGAGAGCACACTAACCTTGCCAGGTTACTCATCCCATTATACAGTTAGACCCCAAATGGAGGGCTGCAAAGCCACAGGAGGTGAATTGTTGAACATTATCATACACATACACACCTCCAGGCCGGCCAAACAGTATGACACACTGAAGACATCCCTAGTACATTTAACAGTTGATAAAACACCTACTCAAATCATAGGCCTACAGGCCTCCAACCATGACCATGGACACCCACCACACCTATTAGGCCTTGCTGGAATCTGTCAGGATTCAATCATCTACCCTGCTCCTGGGTGACTTCAAATTCCCAACCATAGTGTAAATGACCTATGCCACCTGAACATGAATGCACAGAGATTCCTTGGCTTTGTCAATGACAATGCAGTGGATCAGCCGGTCAACACTCCTATGACAGGTGGACATATCTTGTACCTGGTCCTAAACAACATCAGTAGCCACTGTAGCACTCTTAGAGTGTCATCCTCATTAGTAAGATCTGACCACATAGCCACCAATGTTTAGGTCACCATCTCCCCTGCCCCCCCTTGTCAGGGTCAAACAAAATGAACTTTACACAAATGACTACAAATCTCCTCAGAGCAGGTAGAAGTAACTTTACAGCCAACGTCCCATCAGTTGGAACTAGAAGTAGTATCCAAGCCCACACCACAATACTATGTGAGCACCTACATAGCTGTATGGACTCAGCAGTACCTGACCGGACAACATAATCTCCCTCAAGGTAGGGTAAATGTCCATGGTGGACAGCAGCAATACACAAATACCATAATAGGTAGAAATAATTGCTGGACAAGGCCAAGAAAAGACAGGTGTCTTATTGGAAGCAATGTCACCTTGGTCTGCACAAGCAAATAAGGCCACAGGTGAATTACCCTAAGGCTATCTTTGAGTGCAAATTGGACACATCTACCAAGGCCAATCACTAGGTCTTCCACACATATGTCTGCAATCCCAAAGGCAACACACAAATCTACTCTGTAGTGGTGGTAAATAACACCACATACACATACAGCATAGATATAGGCAACCTGCTTCAGACAGGTGAAGTGTAAACATCACTCCCCCTGTCCCCCTATTGGTACACATGTGCATGCACAGCTCCTGACCCCCTCCCCTCATCATCAGGAAGCAGGTCCGTAATACCCTCTCAAAGGCAGCACACAGAAGTCTCACTTGATACCATCCTTGGCTGCATCCTACATGAACTAAGGCATGAGGTCTCAGATCCACTACGCACTGTAGTCAACCAAAGCCTAAGCACTGGTGTCATCCCATCTACACAGATGACAACCACTGTCATCCCTATACACAAAGGTGGAGCAATCCAGCAACCCAGCCAATCATATGCATATCAGCCTAACTAGCCTGCTCTGCAATGGCCTGGAAGATAATATCAAGGAAAATATGAACAGGGACAACAGCAACCTCAAAATGCCTGAGCCCACAGAGTGTGGTATTGTCAAAGGGAGATCAGGCCTGTTAAACCTGGTCAACTTCTCTGAAGTGGTCAACAAACACAAGGATGAGGGAAAGATGGTGAACTATGCCTACCTTCACCTAGCCCAATTCTCTCACAATAATCCCCAGGTGGCCAGGATACATACGCCTACATAGCTAGACATCAACCTGCATGTTACCAGATGGGTAGCTAACTGGCTCAATGATAGTACCCACTCAGTCAAAGTAGTGGAACCTACCTCTAGTAGTAGAGTCTTCCAAAGTGGTGTACCCCAAGGATTGGTCTGGGGACCTCTACTGTTTGAGATATATGCATCTGAGGTACAGGACAAAATCAGTGGTCTGTGGCTGACCAGGTGTACAGATGGTTGCAAGCTGGCTACTGTCTTACATTACCCTACTGACGTGAGCATCCCCCAAAAGGCCCTCACCCAATTAATAACTGGTGCAAGAAGCATTGCCACAAACTGAATGCCAGGAGATGCATCATTCGCCCTGCTGTGGCTGATGTCATTCACAATAATGTAATGAGCATGCGATAAGGTGTGAGGTAATTTGTTCACCAAGGTTGGTAGCAACTTGACAGTTTCCCACCATGTGAGCACCATTGTACAGAAGACTGTCTACATGGGCCACCTCACAAATACATGTATGTCATCCAGGAACCAGGAGGCCACAACATCCCTGTACTCCACCATTATCAGATGCATTACCAAGTACAATGGCTCCGTTGGCATGTACCTTGCCAAGCAAATGCAGCAGTTGCAGAGGCCACAGAGGCTCCTGGCCAGGTAAATCCAGGGTCTGCAACACCTATCCTATAGGGGTAGGCTGAAAGCCCTGTGTCTGTACTCAGTCTCATAGGTCATAGGTGCCCTGGGTCTGGCATACAAGGCCATTTTCAAACCAGCCTTGATGGCATTTTTGCATATCTGTAAGACAAACCCCACTCACGCACCATGCATGCAAGGCCCTCACCTGGTCTGTGACATGTATAGTACTTGTTGGCAGGATAGTGTAGTGTCCCACACAATACACTGTCAGTAAAATACACTCCCTCCCCATCTCTAGCAGAGTATGTGTATAGGCCTCTTGAAGAAGAAGCTGGACGACTGCATGGGAAATGGATGAGACACCCCTGGAATCTCATTTGCATCCCAGCTGGACAGGGGAAACTGGTGCTGGCTTTGAAGGGGTATGGGCAAAAGTCTGGGCCAGACTTATGAGGGCATCAGGGCCAATAGCCTGGTATCATCTAATGAGGCTATGCACCTAGTACTTGATATGTTTCCTGTATGTATTGCAGACTGTCCTGCAATGTTGTCTGAAATTAATCGCTGTGAGTCTGAACTGTGTAGGTACTGCAGTGATCCTGTATAGTCCTGTTCATTCATCAGTTATCTTCACATATCCTTACACCTTGTCATTGTGTGTGGTCTGTATAGCAGAAAGTCAGCTCTTATAGTACATGCATATACACTTGATGACACTATATAGCTCACTCCAATAGCCTTGGTCTTGGCCACAATTACCATTCTGGTACTAGGCCCATCACACAGTAGGATTTGTCACCCTTTGTTGTGGGCCTTACAGTAGCAGTGAAAGACATGGATTGTGGCAGGCAGAACTACCGTAAGGTCTGCCCTGAAGGGCCCATAGGTGTCACAGCTGTGCCAGACTATACCAGGAGTTGGTGTCCCTCCCCTTCACAACCTGGTGTACATGGTACTATAGTGTGGCAGTGTCTGCCACTACTGTTGAAGTGAGTGACAATTGCAGGGGCTGTTAGGATTGCCAATGGCGATTTCAGAGGCCATTAACATGTTAGCGCCATCTGACACACACATACACACACATACACACACACACACACACACACACACACACACACACACACACACACACACACACACACACACACACACACACTGCTGCATGGGGGCATGCATTGAAACACACATGCACATGGAGGTGACACTTATGACAGTAGATGACCTACACATCTATTAATATACAATACAGTGATACGACCATTGCATGCACCACAGAGGCTTGGTGTTAGAAACTGTGTAACTGTGCCTGTATGGTGGATGACATCTGTATGGGCTGACACTAAGTTGGCAATGGGGGAGTTCACAGGGTGGAAGAGGCACGCACAATGGTATAGCCATCACATACACACACTAAAGACAGCCACAGGGGCTGTGCATACAGAAACACATACACAGTTGCCAAAGACATATTAGTAATCCTACGTATCCATGTGTATGTACGATAGTGCTGTGTACACATGACATGCTCCACGTAGATTATATGCCTAGGACCAAACACGCAATCCTTTACAACAGGTAATCTTGCAAATGCCTTCATGGATGGTGGGATATCCCACCTGACATACCGAATGGTCTCATCTACTGCTCCTACAAACCTGCACAAGTGATGGAGTGACAGACTTTGAATCAGAATGATGTGTCAGTCAGGTACGATGTCTGATGCTGGCAGCATGTGTGTCACTACAGTAACTGTGACATATTTGACAATGATATCACAGGAATGCTCATTGTTAGGGGACACAGAGCACATATGGGTTTTAAACATGTGTATATTCCATGTACGTCTGTACACATGACTGGTATGGGCTGTATTATGTTACATGGTGCATGTGAGGCAGATGCCATTAACAGGCTATTTAAACTAATGTCATGGGTAAGGGGTCAACAGGCCTTAAAATAGTATAACCTACCCACACAACAGCCACATGAGATATGCTTCACACACACTACTAGAGTTGTCAGGATTGAGATTAGAACCCCTACCTATCTCATTATTTCCACTATAGTATTACACTGTTATTGCATGCACATGCCACAGAGCTTAGAGGGCTGAGAAATGTATACAGGTACATATAAGGTGAATGACATGGCAGCAGGCCATGTACTGGGTGGTACACACCACACACACACACACACACACACACACACACACACACACACACACACACACACACACACACACACACACACACACACACTTGCCAGAACTGGGAATAGAACCCCTGCCTATCTAGTTATTTGTACTATAGTGTTACACAATTATCACATGTGCTACAGAGCTTATAGGGCTGACAAGTCCCCAAAGGTACTCCTAAGAGGAATGACATCAGCAGGATTGCTAAAGTAGGGCACTGGGAAGTATTGTGGGTGGGGAAGTCCTCAAAATACTTCAGCCTACAAGCATACACACTTACACACACTTGTACACACACACACACACACACACACACACACACACACACACACACACACACACACACACACACACACACACACACACACACACACACACACACACACACACACACACACACACACACACACACACACACACACACACACTTGCCAGAACTGGGAATGGAATCCCTGCGTATCTAGTTATTTGTACTATACTGTTATGTAGTTATTGCATGTGCCACAGAGCTTATAGGGCTGGGGTTGTGCCAAGGTACGTCTAAGGGGAATTACATCAGCAGGACTGCTAAAGTGGAGTTATTGGGAAGTGTACTGTGTGGGAATGGCCTAAAACTGTTTCACCTACAAACAAACACACACACACACTTACATTTGCCAGGACTAAGATTAGAACACCTACCTATCTAGTTGTTTGTACTGTAGTGTTATGCAGTTATCACACATGCTACAGAGCTTATAGGGCTGGCCGGTGTCCAATGGTACTTCTAATGTGAATGACATCAGAAGATCTTGTGAAGTAGGGCAATGGAAAGTGTACTGAGTGGGAACATACTCCTAATACTTAAACCTACAGACACACACACACACACACACACACACACACACACACACACACACACACACACACACACACACACACACACACACACACACACACACACACACACACACACACACACACACACACACACACACACACACACACACACACACACACACAAAGGCAGGTGATGTGATATTATAACTCCCACCTCAGTATTATTACACAATGGAGCTCGTCTTCATGCTGGCATGTGCGACTGGTTATGACCGGTATGCCACTATTCACAGCAGGACATCACTCTATGCCATTCAGGGTATCCGTGTGTATGACTCACTCTCTGTGTCTCCCTACTGTGTGTGTCTCTCTCTCTATGACTCTCTGTCTCTCTCTTCCCCACATCTATGTGTGTGCATGTTTGACATATTGTTATCTGTTGCCCATATATATGTCTGTGTATCAGATGCAACAGATGCAGATATATCACATATGGGTCACATACAGCTAACTGATGGTAATCCTGTCTGATGGGTGTGTGTAGGGACAGTTAAGGTGTACATAGCTGTCTGTATACAAATACATATATGCACAATACAGTTATTTAGTCCGATGTGGGTTCCAACATGGCCTGTGATTCTCTAAATGTAGGACCATGCCCAGTATGACCTTCTATCATGTGAGTGAGACTCCATTCCAGAGATAGATGTACTCTAGTCCAGGGTTTTGTGTGCTACAGCCATACCTCTCAAAAGTAAACAGGACTTTCCTAGAGATACTGGGTTTGTTTTAGCAGACATTTTCTGACATATCTGAAGTCTGACATTGCAATATATTGTGTCATTACCTAGTGACAAACATCCTCAGATCATCACAGTACTTTACCAGAGGAATACATGATGTATGATGCAAAGACCGATATTATGAGCCCAACTATATACATTCTTGCCCAAAAAGGCCAGCTGAGAGGTGTGGCTACAGCTGGTTGACTGATGAAGCTGTGTAAACAGTCCAGCAGCTTGGTGATATATTGGATGGGAATCTCCTTCATGTGTGGTATTCTTCTTACCTGAAAAGTCATATCCTGATGTGGCCATACCTCTCATCTGTACATTTTGTGGCACATTGTCCAGGTATTTGTCTAGATGTTTCATCTAGTCTACATTAACTTGTGTTTTATGGCAAGTTAGTTGCATATAATTGAAAACTGACATTACAAAATAATGACAGACATTAGTGTTTCAGACTTTATAACCTTCAGGAAATTCCTGCTAATGCAAAACCCCTTATTCTACCAACTTTCTCAGTATGTAAGGGCAATATTTACAACACATGCCTATCATTGTGCCTTTGTCCCACTTTTATTTACGACCTTGTCCAGCTATCTTGCTGTCAGAGGTTGGGAGGTATGGGTGTGGGTACAGAGCACATTATACTGTGCAGAAATGTCCATTATATGTGTAGTATATTTCACATAGCACTGTGACTTCCAGGTATGTCAGTGGCAGAGCCGTAAAGAGTAATATGGTGAACCACTGACAGACAGTTGTGTATAGGTTGATAGGTTGCTATGATGTTAATGGCCAATGTTTAATATTATTCACATCACATACACACAAAAACGAGTTGTATTATTTAAAAACGAATTACGTTCATTCAACACAATTTATTTGATTTTTTATTTAGGGCAAAAATTATGGAGCTGATTATTGTGTAAATATTGTGTACATATAACGTATGCACGTTCTGGTCTTGTTATGTAACAAGCTTTAATAGACTTTTTAGATAGTGTTTTTACATTAACATGATTTGTTTACTAACTTTTGGTAAGGAATTTGTTTGTAACAATTACTCACAAGAATACTATTAATTGTTTAACTGGGCAGGTAATGCACTATATATTTATGCCCAAATGTTTCATTATTGTATGTCTGAGGAAGGAAACATATTGGCATTTCCGAAAGTGCTTACTTTATCATTAAATTCTTTAAGGTTTTAGCTCCGGCTTGTTTTGCTGTGTTCTTATTTTCTTGCTATGATGTTAATAGGGTATTGGCCCTGAAGCCCTTATAACCCATGCAGATGGGAGTGTAGCCCATGTTACAACATGTTAGCACACAGAGCCCCTGTCCAGCAGGGACACATGTGGGATCACAGGACTGTATTTTGTGTTTCCCATGCACTTATACTGGGAGCACATCACTATGGGTATTGAGGCACTTGGCTTGCTGTTGACAGGGAGTGTATTCCACAGATGGGGGAGTGTGTGTTACATGTATCTGTCACACCAATGAGCTGTACTGATATCACAGCCCAGGTTGATGCTGTGCCTACAGGTTGATGGAGTGGGCCTTGAGTTCCAGATCTTCAATAGTCTCATCAAGGCAGGGTCTGGATTGCTTTGTATGCCAGACAGGGGTCACCTCAGTGGAGTCTGTGTGCAACAGAGTAGAGGGGTTTGTGGTAAGGCCTTAGTGTTTGCAAGACCCTGGTGTGTGGTGTCTACATGGTTTGTGGTGTGCAGATTTGTGGAGTCCTCATGTGATTTTTGCCTATGAAGTGTCCATTGTTTGGGTTTTGGTTTGCTGCAGACCTCTACTTACATGGGTGTGCGTTGTGTCTTTGCAGGTGATATTTACTGACTCCTTACACTGCATGGCACCTATGTTATTGCACAATCTGTTTTGGTGTGCACATTCTCCATTTGTCTGGCCAGTGGTTCCCCCTTCCCCTTATGTGTGTCTTGTTGTCCTTCTGTAGTCCAGTCACAGGCTTTGGCCACAGTAGCTACTTTTATGTATTTGTAATTCTTATGTGGATGAGGTACATGCCGTTATATCACACACAGGGTTGTGAACTTCACACCTCTGAATGTACCTTTTTAGCAGGTTGACTATCATTGTACCACTCCATTTGCTGTGGTCCTTAGATGGTTTGTGAGGCTACATGTGGGCCTAGCTGTCATACCATCACAAACTGACACCTGGACAGGTCCAAATATGACAGTCAGACAAAGGCCCACATATGGAGACAGGGTGTTAATAATGTTCTGCCAAACACAGACAGTTGGGAGACTGGTTTGATAATTGCTTGTTTGCTCTTATGGGTATTATGTCTGCTTCACCACTGTCTGCCATTGTTGTTTTGAAATGACCCTTTCTTGTATTGCAAATAGCTGACAGGCAAATGCAATGTTAGGACAAGTAGAACAGATATACAAGGCATACTTATGCTCCTTCTGTGACAACTTATGTCATTCCAGGGGTATGGCTGTTGGCCAGTGACTATTGTCAGTGCTGACACAGAAAGGTGGCAGCCATTTATACACTGGCAGTACACTGACCTTCAGGTACCTGATGTCCTACTAGCCACCATACTTCTCGACTTCTGAGAGACAGACATCTGGACAAAACCATAAGTAAATGGGGGACAGAGGCCTAAATATAGGGACCATTTTTAAGTACTGGCCTTACAAACCTAGAAAGGTGATTCAGTAACAGGTTTTGCATTAGCATGTGTGGTGATAGCATCTATATTACATAATCTAACTTTTAAAAGTTTGAATGTTATATGGTCGACACCATATGATCGAACTTTTAAAAGTTCGAAAATGTAATAAAAAAAATAAACCAAAGAAAAAACCTACCTGAACTTAAGCAGGGGGGCAAGCTCCCTGCACCCCCCACTTAGGGGGCTATGCCCCCCCACCCCTACTCTTTAAATATACCAACTCCGAGATAATGAGTATAATACATGCTTTACTTTGAGCTGTCATGCCCCCATTTTGATTTTTACAGAAATGTACATGGTCAGTAACCAAATACATTTATGCAATGGACACTGTTCTAGTACGGATGACTGCCTGCTTACTGAATCACTAATTCACCTCATTTGCATGGTTTTCACCAACAAATGAGGTAATTAGCATTATTCAGTGGTGTCCATGCCAGAATAGTGCTAGCAGGCTCATGCACACCCCCAGCCTTGTTTACTAAATCACTCAGCGTCCATATTCCGTGCAGAAGTTGCTGCACTATTCTGGCACAGAGAATCCCTTTATTGAATCCTGGGGATTGTTTAAACAATTAAAGGCTGTGAATGTTAGAGTGTGTGTATGTGATTGTGTGTGTGTGTGCATATGTGTGTGTGTGTGTGTGTGTGTGTGTGTGTGTGTGTGTGTGTGTGTGTGTGTGTGTGTGTGTGTGTGTGTTTGTTTTATTTTAGGACGGTAGCTTAAAGGAAGTACAGCATTCTTGCACTATGACAATCAGGCTAAATAGCCCTGTACTGTCAGAAAATACACAATATAGATTTTGATCATGTTAGTATCTTTTTATTTTTACTGTCTTCAGTTAGATGTAGCACATCAACTCTGGCAGGCAAATTATCAAAAGTGTATAATCTTTTTCTACCTTTTCACTGACAATGACTATGCATGTGCTCATACTTTGTACAGCATACTTATTTATGCCTTTACCATGAATTACTGTGACATTGCTTTTATCATATTTATATTATACTATGACCAACAGTATGACATAAATTATGGCTGTGTTTTATGCATTTCATAACATACCTCCTCACTTGTTCTTGTTTACTTCATTATCATTGTTGTATAGTGCTGGCTGCATTAAGATTTGAGATCCTTCAGTTGGCAGTGTTTGTTCAACTCGGTCGCACCTGTAACTCATAAAAGAGTATTTGTCCATTCACTTCCCTTTGTCTCCCCAACAAGGACCATATATAGATTTCAGCCATTTTGACTAAGACCTTTATTATACATTTTGAATCACCTTATTGCATTTATTCCAATCTGTAATTTTCAGTTGCTTTTACCTTTGATTTTAGTTATTAACTCTTTTTATCAAGTTTATTAAACCACACAATCAGATTGATACATCCAAAGACATTCCAACAGTTGATTTCCTCCAGTTTCAAAATACCATCTTTAATCATTAACCACAGTCCAGCATCCCCTTTCACGTGACTAAGGGGCTAAAACCCCTGCTGTGATGTATCAGCCCCTCTCTATATTTGTAGTATTTGCCATGGTGGCATTCTCCTAAGTGGCCTACCCCCTTCCATATGCCTTGTGACCTTCACATATTTCTTAACCTCTGGAACCCTCAATTCTTAAACTAGTGGAGGCTGTGCTGCCTGCCTCACACCCTCTTCAGTGAAATAACCTTTCAGTTCCATATCTTCTAACTGCAGGTCTCTTCAACCCCACTACATCAGCGGGGACTATTTTCTAACCATTGCCACCAACATATATATATATTCTGTCATGCAGAGGACTGTACTATTGTACTACCTGTTTCACCCTTTAATTAGTATTACCCCTTATCACCAGGTGACAACCCCTACTCTTCACAACATACATCTCAGGGAGAGCAGTGCTGCGTGTCTCTTTGTTTTCATCATGGTAATCTGTAGTCCTTCAGGCAGCTGTTTGAACACAGGATGTATATGTCCTTTGTTATGTCCATCACTATAATAATGTACAGGAAAGGGCCTAGTAAACAACCCTGATGTACAGACCTTATCACTGGACCTGAGATAAAGGTCCCTTCATACATTTCAACATAGTGAGATGCTACATATGTGATACACTGGTCTACCCATTTTGTGATATAGTTGTTCATGGCAACATATGAGTGTTGATTGAATACCTCAGTGTGGATTTGTGTCAAATGACTAAACCTGGTCAAGTTCCACAAGATGATAGTGTTGTCATCATCATGCATGCTCTTGATAACCACTTTGAGGATATCTATCAGATTTAACAGACATGATATAGCATTAACCTCTCACACAGGTCTGTTGCACATAGCTGGGATATTACTATTGTCCATTTAGAAGAGGTCCCTGATGACATGTTGGTCTACCTCACAGTTGAGGAGAGTCAGGATGTATGCATGCATCAGGTGCTGTTCCTCCAACTAAGATGGATGCATGTTGATGCACACCCTTCTATGGGAACATAGCCAGTGTAGAGAGTGTGTTGACATGTGTATTCAACCATATCAGAAATGTGTATGTGTTCAGCCATGCCATAGGTGATCTGTGATATTGTCACAGTCCATTGATTCTACATGATTGGCCTAGATGAAGGTAAGACAGTGCATACTGCCTATTGTGCTCTGGCTTAGGGTTTTGACACAATCCCCTATGCAGCAATCAATGAGCTACTCTCCTATCTGGGGATTAACCTTTAAGTCACTAGATTGGTAACTAATTGGCTCACTGACAGAGCACATACTGCAACAGTTGGTGAATCAACCTGTAGCAGCAGAGTTGTCACCATTGGTGTACCCAGGGATCTGTGCTTGGCCCTTTATTGTTTGGATGCTAGTTCTCAACAGTTCATGTTAAAGTATATGGCCTTTGTCTTACCATGTTTGCTGATTTTTGTACATTGAATGCAAGCATTGAGTCCGCCAATGATGATATCCTACAGGAGGAGCTAACACAGACAAATGATTGGTGAAAAAGCCACACAATCTACAAATACATGTAAAATGTGTCGTTATGTTGTCCTTCTGAAAAGTGGAATTCCATGTTAATTACAGCATTGACAACAGTCCTGCTATGCTGAAACCCAGTGATGCAAGCACTAAGAACACATGTAGATAGCAATCTTAACTTCGACTTTCTAGTGTCCACACCATTATTGAAAGCCTATGTTGTGCACATCATAAGTCACACCATCATATTCAGATCTTAGGATTGTATGACAGCATTGTATTTGAACCTCATCAGAATGCTAATAGAGTATACTGCTTTGTTTTACATGTAACTCACTAGACACATGCAGCAGCTGGACAGACCATGGACCTTTCTCATAAAGAAAACACAGGGCCTACAAACCATGCAATGATGTATGTGGACAGATTGAAAGCCATGTCACTGTAATCTGTATCATATAGGATGAGGTGACATCTATCTGGTCTTCAGGCCAGTCTCTGACCCTGCCCTGGTGGGAATAATGCATATCCACAAATCAGATATAGCTGATGACATCAGCAGTGTCTGTTGAAGAGAATATGGTAATAACAGTGTCCCACATGCTGGTGTAAAAGGCTCTCTGTAGTGTCAAGCAAGAGCAGAAACACACATACACACACAGTTGACTTTAGTAAGAATAGAACCCCTACCTATCTAAGTACACAGCCTACAGAACTGAGTACTTTACACAAGTGCCACAGCATAAATCTGACTTGGAGTGTCTCAGGCATCGCTTTATAGCTAATGACATCAGTAGCATTTGCTATGGAGGATATGGTAATAGTGTCCCACATGCTCATGTAAAAGGCTCGCTGTAATGTCAAACAAGAACACAAACACACACACACACACACACACACACACACACACACACACACACACACACACACACACACACACACACATTTTACTGCAGCGAGAATAAGATCCCTACCTAAGTACACAGACTGCAGAACTCAGTGCTTTACACAAGAGCCATGGCACAAGTCTGACTTATGGCTCATATGGTATAATGATACATTGCTCTGACAAGACTGCAGGTCCACTTATAGTAGATGCCATCAGCAAGCCATGTGGGAGAGAATATATTGGGAGGTCTGCATGAAATGGATGTGTAGGCATGTGCAAATAGCAAAATACTGTCAATCCATGACATGGGAGCAGTAATTGTAGGTTACACACTTCTGCTCTTTTGCACACATGCGCCCGCACACACACACACACACACATACACACACACACACACACACACACACACACACACACACACACACACACACACACACACACACACACACACACACACAGCTGACTGCAGTGAAAGCAGAACACCTACCTATTTAAGGTACACAGACTACAGAACTCAGTACTTTACACAAGCACCATGGCACAAGTCTGACATTTACAAGACTGCAGGTCAACTTAAAGTAGATGACATCAGCAGGCCTTGTGGGAGAAAAGATATTGGGAGGCCTGCATGAAATGGATGTGTAGGCATGTGCAAGTATCAAAATACTGTCAATCCATGGCATTGGAGCAGTAACTGTAGGATCCATACTTCTGTTCTTCTGTCAAACACACACACACACACACACACACACACACACACACACACACACACACACACACACACACACACACACACACACACATGCACACACACTTGACTGCAGTGAGAAGAGAACCATTACTTATCTAAGAGAATTCAGTACTTTACACAAGTGTCATGGGATGTTGGGAGACCTGCATAGATTCATAGATCCACAGGTTCATAGGCGGTTACTAGCCTAATGGCCTTAGGGTATTTACAAGCTTAGCTGTGTAAAAACATAAGTACCCTTATTGAGCATATTTAGATGATTGTTGTTAGCAGAGGAATTTTGTGAGCAGCACCAAGTGGCCCTGTCCATGAGGGACATAGATGCCACCCCAAGGTTGAATTTATCCATCCAGTTGTGAAGGCTGCACTTGAACAGGTTCATTGAAGAGCACTGCTTCACATACAGTGGGAGCCTATTACAGAGGGTTGTCAGTCATTGGAATTATAGCTGTCTCCCCAGCATGTTCTTTTTATGTCACAGGCTAGGTTGAGACTCCTGGAGCAAGTTATTTTTGCCCCATTTAATTTCCCTTTGTTCCGCATTTTCAGTAGAGCAGGGACTAAGACTGCTCTGTAGGCCAGGCATAGGTCACATCTCAGCAGCTTGCATGTTATTGAGCACAGTGACAGGTCTTTCAGTCTTTCCATGTATGTCATGTTTTGGAGGCCCTGAATTCTCCCTGTCAAAAACCTCTGTGTTTTCTCCAGTTGCTGCAGGTATCTGGTGAAGTACAGACAGAATGGAGCATTGTACTCAATTAGTGGTGTGATAAGGGTACAGTACAACAGCACTATGACCTCCCTGGTCTTGGTTCTGATGGCCTTATTTATGAGGTGTGCAATGTAGAATGTGTGTCTCACCAGTATGGACACATAGTGACTGAAGTATAGATTGCTATCAACATGTTTTACAAAGTCCCACAACATTGTGCTTGAGCTTAGAGGGGTGCTATGTGTATCATAATTAGCAGGGATACTTTATTGCCAATAGGGACAATGAGGCATCATTTCTTTAAGGTTCAGTCTGTGAGTTTGGTGCCAATCATTTATCTGTGTTAGCCCCTTCTCTAATATGTTACCATTGCTGGGGGACTCTATATGACTGTGTCCAGTAACAGTCATCTGCAAACTCGGTAAACCACAGGCCGTCTACCTTTGCCTGAGCTTCAGAGAAATAGTTTACAAATAGTTGAGGACCCAGCACAGGTCCTTTTGGTATTGTACTGATAAGTGATCTAGTGGTGGAGGTGCAGTCCCCAACTATGGTCTGTTGGCAAGCCAGTTGGCTACCCATCTATTAATGTATGGGTTAATTGCCAGATGGGAGATTTTCTCTATGATATAGTATCAAAGAAGTCTACTAGGTTTAGTAAGCAAGATCTGCCCTTGACAAAACCAAAATGAGTTGGGTCAAGTGTGCTGAAGGTCACCTATGTGCCTGCAGATAACTTCCATGCTGATGTCTTTCCTAGCCTTGCAGATAAGGCTTTTTAGGTTTATGAGTTAATAGTGTTAGTTCTGCATGTTACCAAATTGATGTGCATTGCATATCACACCACATCTGATATTAATTTCTGTAGTGTAGGTGGATTTATGTGTGGAAAAAGTACTGGGACACCAGGGTTGCAGTGCTTGAGGAGGATAACTCATGGCTGTATTGTAAATATATGACATATTGTTAGACAGGGCCTTCAGTTTGTTATGTTTCCACAAGTACTTTCATGTTATAGACAGGAACTGGACAGTAAACAAAAAGTAATACATTAAAATATTTACTTTTCCATAGCATGGTGAGCAGCAGGTGTGCTTGAGGGTTGGCAAAGTGTTTGCGCATGTGAGATACACATTTCTAATATTTCCCATGCTTACACATAGCTAAGCAGTGTGTGAACGCAAGCCGCATTGCTAAAGTCTGAGAGCTAGTATTGAGTCTATGAAATACACCCACTGCTTAACTGACATTGTGGCAGCAGGTGTAAATACATGAACACATTTCCTTTGGAGCCCAGATGATACTGGGTTCGAATCCAGGTGTATCTAATAGTTTTAAATACTTGTAAATAAAACTGATAATGCAATGACATGAATTCTTTATAGTACATGTGTTGCTGTGTGTTTGCATAGCACAGCAGGGTTAAACAGCATTGTACAGAGGTAACCACAGCATTTTAACACCACTCACTGTCGCTGTGCATTGGTGCAAGATGCATACCTCCATGCAAACATAGATACCAAAAAGTGAAGGGATCCATTGCTTTTTCTACTACTGATGTGTATGTGTGATTCTATTTTTGACCAGATTAAAAGTGTTAAAATGTGGTAGATAGGAAAGTGGTGTAATGGGGAGCAAGTAGGGGGAAGAACAAAGGGAAAGCAGTACAGAAATGTGCAGGAGGTAGGTAGGAAAGAACCATAGCTACCCATTTCTTTAACAGTGTAAACTGAAAATATGCACAAAATATTAAATGAATTTGGACTGTCACCTCCACCAAGAAGGCTGACCACAATGCGATCATGTTGTATAGCCAATTGGATCGAATCACGTTTGTCAAGAAGACATATGTATGAAATGGAGAGCTACGTATGAGATTTTTTTTTTGCGGGACAGGTGCTCATTTATTTTTTTATTTCTGAGAGAGAGGAATGTTGGGTCAGGTAAGTTGGGTAGATGAGGAAGCAATTGAAAACATATAAGACAAAGAAGATGAGAGACAGGGCCAGTGATGGACACAAACATTTGGGAGACACCATGATTTGGGTGATGGAGGGAACAACCCAGGCCCATACCTGTCAAGCTTGGAGGCAGTGAGAATTGAATCCTCACCCACTGGACTGTCATCACTGTCATCTTACTCCACTGGTGGCTGGAGTGGTTAACATCTCCTCTTCCTATGGTACATGAGGGAGAGGAGCCTCTCCATCTGGCATAGGTGTGCAGCAATGGTGCACTGCATCTCTGGAAACTAGCTGCAGTGAGGAAATCACCACCTCTACCACTGCTCCTGGAGGGTACTACTGCACCTGCCTCCAGGACAGGACTACCTGAGTGTGCAGGTAGTGCAGGGGCAGCAGAGGCAGTGCTGTCATTTTGGCTGCCATACATGGGCATTGGTGCTAGAGCTGGTGGAGCAGAGGCAGGCTGATCCACTGGGGCTGCCCTACCTTGATGTGCTGTGGAGCATTTAATGATGTGGTTCACATGAGTGACATAGAGAGATTTTGACAACACATAATAGAAAATAAAAAAGGGAGATAAAGGTTGGGGAGAGAGAAACAAAGAGCTAAAATTAGTACCATCATATGTGACATACAATGCATTAATACAATTATGCAACTTTTTTATCTTAAGTTTTACATTTAAGTATACATTCTAACAGACACACACTATACTACAGATTTCTGAAAGTAATAATTGAAATATGCATATATTGCACATATATGTGTTGCAGTTTTACAGATTACAGTTTACAGCAGGGCATCTGTGCCACTGGTATAGAGTTTTTAATTTAATATTAATATTATTATAGAAGTAACAGTATTGTATAGTTGTGAATTGTGGTATTTGAACCCATATCCTATGACTACATTCTAATATTGGACTCTTACAATTGGTTTGTGCTACAGACTAATGCATGCATACTTGCTTTTACAGTTGGGATATGCATGCTCAATTTGATACAACTCTATAAATTACCAAAAAGCTATCTTTAACTTCTAATGCTACAATACCACTTCTGTTCTGCTGCATACTTACCACTTGCTTCCCTCAATCTCTCCAATTGAGCAATATGAGCCCGGACATTGCACTAGTGCTCCATGGCAGGTGGGGAAAGAACAGAAAAGAACATCATGCATACTAGTCTTGCCTATATAAAGCTTTTTAAGTCTTACAAGTACTCTATTTATTTTATACTAACACATCTGTGGCATGTCTGCATTCTCAAATTCCTCCAACCAGTGGTTAGGAGTATCCCTTTTTCTCCTCTGTATGTCAATAAAATGATGCCTACATTGCTTTCCAGTTTCCAGGATACCAATGGCAATGGACACAGCCTGGGCCAAACTGTTCCATGCCTCAGACTTGTGCTGGGAGCCATAATACCCCCCCCCCCATAGAAGCTTTTGGCTGTGGTGCTTTGCCAGGAGTCCAATAAATGTCCTAAACTCCTGGACACCCCACCTCTGTGCCCTAAACCTGGTACCTTCTTTACTAATGCCAGCCATGTCTAAAAGCAGAACTAGAGCAATGGAGATTGATGCTTTCCCGCCAATTCCAGTTATTGCATTTACTGGTAGTGCACAAACCCAAACAAAGTATTTGTGTGATGTTAAGTGGAGAACAGCAATGCCAAACAAGGAGAAACTAAATAATTACAATTGGAAGGTTAATCTGACACTTGACCTTAGTTTGAGGGTTGTTTACTGATCTAGCCTGAAAATATGTATTGGAAACTGGAAGGTAACTGTTAGGTGAGTTAGGTTTGCAGACATGCACTGGGGGCATATATGTAATTACCTGACACATTTGTTTTTACATTTATACACTGAGAATTTAGATTTTTACACTGTGGAATTCAAACCTAGGCATAAAGGACAAAACAGTGATGGGAAGTGGAGCAACAGTAAAAGGGAATGGGATATCCTGTATTAGAACCAGGACCATGTGTATGGCAGTCATACAACTACACTGTCACAGCAGTAAAAAAAAGGTTGCCCATCCTGTACTAGGACCCAGGACCATCTGTACTTCAGCCCTATACTTGCACCAGCTGCCACAGGACTCATTACATGACATTCCCTAATTTACAAATCATTCTTAATGTCTCTGTGTTAACCTCCATGCAACCCCGCTTAGGTTTGTGCAGTGCCCAACAGAATTAATTGAATGCATCTGATTTCTATTTTTTGCTCTCTGGGTCCTGTCTGCAGGTGTTCTGTCTGCTTCCCGGGTGGTCCAGTTGTCCAGTTTGTGCACTGCTGCACTTTGCACAAATGAGATAAGCACAGACAAACCTGACTTTCATGTTCTCTGTTCCCATGATTGCACTAAGCGCTGAATCACACAAACACTGACCCCCCCCAAAAAAACAAGAAAGAAAAGAAAAAAATAGAAAAAAGGGACAAGTAGTTGAAATGAGGAAAATCAGTCTATGACATACACACTAGAAAACATTGGTTCACATGAGATATGTCTACATAGATTTGGATTTGAATTCTCACTCCAATGAACTTTCAGAACACAGGAAGGGTGCCTTATCTTTTTTTTGCTACACAAACAGCTTTGCAGCAAGGAACTGAAATCATTCTCTATACAAACAACTGCAACATCATCTACAGTAATGTGAAACCATAAACTTTTATTTGTATTTGTATTATTTTTGAATGTAGTGCACTACGTGATCTCACAACCAAATATGATTATTGCTTGCAAATATACAGCTCTGTCTTACCTCTTTGTGTTTGTTGGTCATTCTTCTCTTATCTGACCAGTAATCTGAGACATGCAGTCTGTAAGCCATTCTATATCACTGGCTTTAAAATGTGTGAGGATATTAAATGGGAATAATATCATATGCAGTTGCTAACAAATGAAGGGGAGGTCAGAGGTTGGATGTCAATGAACAGAAGCTGTGAATTGTGTGCTGCTTACTTACATTTCCAGCCTTACATCTAACACTTAGTAAGTTTAAACTGACACACCCATTGGATGTAGGGCAGCCTTCAGTGCTGCTGTGTTTTCCCTCTCATAGCCAGAACTCATTCATAGTTGAAATCCATTAATAAAACACTGAAGAAGTGCCTGCACCATGTTTACATCTCTCACACAGAGCCAAGTGAGTGGGATTCAGCAATTCTAATCAGTTGACACTTCATTTGCATCTTCGCTGTGCTAACAGCCTTGAATTTAAACCATATAAAAAGGCAACCATGTAGCTAGGAAAACTGAAAGTGAGGAGACATTGTTTACATGGAGAATCCTGAATAGAGGCTATTACTTTGTAAATATCTACACAGAGGATTACTGAACTTGAGAATGTATGCTTGCATTTCATCAACTACACTGCATATGCTGGAATGTAATTAAGGAAAATCTAAAGCAAAGGCTTTTACACTTTTATCTGTATGTATTAGTTAAACATGTACTGATACCATGGGCATGTTTGTTAAGGCATTTCACAGGTATACATGATTGTCAATACCTTAAAATGGAATTTTCTGTGATAAAACTGTATAACTCTTTCAGGGACAGTTCATTTGATAGCACTTTTAGCATGTCAAAGATGTTTTGTTAGCAAAATATGTCATTTGGCTATTCTTTTACTCTTTTAGTAGATAGCAAAGCTGCATTTCTATTATGGTACAAACAAGAATATGTTGCTATTGTTACTCTCCTATTTTGCATCCAGCCTGTTGTTCATATTTCAAATCTCTAGACTGATTTATGTTTCTCTGGTGGGTAATACTGAGATGCTACCTTTTCTGTTTTATCTAGGAACAGTTATTTTGTAGTTATGTGATACTTATGTGTATTATCCTTCTGTTGTCTTTTAAGACACCTAGAACTATGCCACCCAAGCATCTCAATCCTCAAAGACCACCCTTCACTGCTGTTGAAAATCAAGTTATCATCAATGCTTTGAGGCAACATGGTACCTTTTTGCTTGAAAGGAGATGGGGAGATATGCCACTTAGAATGCATATTTGGTGGCAGACTGTGGATGATGTTAATGCCATGGGTGGCCATGGCAGGACATATGAGCAGGTGTGCCATAGAGGCACTGCCATGGCAGGACATGTGAGGAGGTGCACTATACAGCCACTGACATGATCACATACGCGCAGAGGAGAATAGCTGCAGTGGGCCATGATAGGATCATTACTGGTGGGGTCTGTTATAGACCCACCGCTAACACCAAATGAAGTGCTCCTGTCCAATGTCAGGGATCCAGATAGCTCCCAGAAAAGTGCAGAACAGCATGTCCTCAACATCCGTGCAACAGCTTCTGGGACAGCAAGCATGTCCCAGAAAGAGTTTCCAGGTAGGCTTTGGTATCTCAATTGTTGAATACTGTTGTATAATAAAACAATTGAGCTCAATAAGTTACCTATGTGTCAGAAGAATTTTTTTGGGGGGGGCTGAAGATTGCTACAGTTAACAACACATTATAATTGATTAGCTTAGGTTGGAGTTGTCATCCATGTTCTTGTGGAAAGTATAGTTAATGGACATATAAAGGGGTAAACGTATTACTCTCTGTGTTACTGTTAATTGTGATGATGTCCTTACCTTTTGCTTATCTTCTTCCAGGACCATCTGGCTTGTAGAGGATAACCTCATTTGCAAATGGTAAGCCAAACATTTTATGTCAGTAGTGATGATTAATTTAAAGAAATATTTTAGTGTGTGATGTTGATGTCAGAACTGTTGTGTGTACTACTGTACTGTTTAATAGTGGCAGCACTGTTAGTTTGTTAGCATATATTGGAGTATAGTAGTCTAGATAATAATTGTTCATGTGTTTGTTGCTTTTTATCACAGGTGATCTTGACAGTGGAAGTGTGGGACTTCTACCACCTGATGTCAATGTATCAGAAAACTGATAATGATGATGGTGGTGGTGAATAAGAGGCACAGTTGGGTGGTGCAGAGGTTGAATGTGACACTGAGGTTGACTTGGACGCAGCCAGTAGGCCTACACCTATCCATTCCGGTGAGTCCTCAGATATTGGACAGGTGGAGGGTGAGGCAGTTGATCAGGAAAGTGTGTTTACTGCAACTTCAGTGCTTGTTTACTCTGGACATAGACAAAGTGGTGGCAAGGTGCCACACAGAAGGGTTGTTAAAGGTGCTCAGAGGAGGCCTGCTGCCCTCCTTTACTTGATCCAGTTGTCTCTTCTCATGCCACTCAACATATATTTAGGGCCATCGTGGAGGCACAGGCATATTCACATAGGTGCTCAATAGAAATACTTAGGGTTACAGATGTGGCACAGGCTGACATGTGTGACTGCCTTAACTATGTTGTCAATTGAATGGATTGGATAAATGACACTATGGAATGAGGGGGTGTCTGTGATGGAAGGAGCAGTGTCTGTGATGGAACATCTGCTGGGAAGGGGAACGGCATCCTCTTGGCTGTAGGTCAGCCACATCACCTGCTGTTAGCCAATGTGGCCATGCCTGATCATGATTCCATAGTGGTAGTACTTCTACTGCTCCATCAGTGGGTGAGCTGTCCACACCCAGACATGGCAGGCCATGGAGGCATGGTCCTGGGTGTCCTCATGAAGGGAGCTCATCCAGCAGACATCAGTCATGTTCAGGTAACAGCAGTGCATCTGACCGTGGGCATGAATGTGCCAGTGCAACTCCTGCCAGAGCCAGTTCTTGTGGTCGGGGATGACAACGTTGAACTGCCACCCCTACCACGCATGGCTCACACCAGTCAGACATATCAAGACATAGAACTAGCACAGTGCTTGGCTGCGTTCATATAGACAGTCACACACCAGGTTCAGAGGACCCCTACAGACACACTCACAATAGTTACATGGTTCAGCCATGCAGCTTAAAACTCATTTATCTCATTGGCACTTTGTTGGTTTATCCAAACTTCTGCCTGCTCCTCTTTCTTACACACACACACACACACACACACACACACACACACATACTCTCCAACCTTTTGTGTCAGCCTAGGCTTCCTGCACCCACAACACAACACCCTGTGTAAGTGATGGCAACTATGCCATATCTCTGTTTTGTATCTTTTGGATTCACATAAACTTTGTGTCTGATGCTCAGAGTACATAGCTGACTTAGTGCTTAGTATATCTGCCCTTATGATGTTGAACTGGTAATTGTAGCTATCACTTATATTGCTCTTAGAAAGTTAAAAAGTTGATAGCATAAAAATTTCCCAACTTTATTGTGAATAATTTTATGAGGGTTGTGAATTCTGAAACAGCAATGTGTATCATTACTTTCTAACTTCTCTCTTTAATGATTTTCCAGTGCAAACGTATGGTGCTAAACTGAGGGCGTGCAGTAATGATCACTACTTTTGACAGGTATAACTATGTGAATCTTTGATACCTGAGGCTTACTACTTAATAATGGACACATATAAGTGAAAAAAGCCTCTGCTGTCACATGTTAAAGTCATTTCTGTACAAATCTCCCACCTTTTAATTGCTTACAGTACCAAATAATGAAATGCAAGGATATGCCACTCATTCATATTATTACACAGTACACTCCAGGTTCAATACTTACCTTGTAAATGCAGCAGTTGCAACAGTTTTAGTTCAGGGCTGACAATGTCTTATGCAAGCACTACACAGCCAATGCATGAGTAGGTAAAGGTTGTGAGAGTTGCCTGGCATCAATGTTGGTATATGTATATGCATAAGAGGATGGTTTTTAGGCCCTTAGGTGTTGAGTGAGTGTGCTATACATTGTCTCTTAGCCAATGCGAGGGCATACTGAGCACGCCTACATATGCCTGCATCCACAGCAGCTGGTGGTTCCCCCTCTGACTCCTCATCTGCATGGTGCTGTGATGACCTTGGCATTGGTTGTGGGATGTGTGCCCTTCCTCTTGCTGATCCTGCTGAAACAGTTTTCTCAGGATGATGCTGTGTAGCATGATACATACTGTGAAGATTTCTGTACATGTCTGTGGATTGTACTGCAAGGCTCCTGCAGATGTATCTAGGCACATGAACTGCAACTTCAGCAGCCTAAACACATGCTCTATAATATTTCTGGTTTGAGCATGTGCCTCATTATGGCATTCTTCAGTGGTTGTGTGTGTGTATTTCTGATGGGTATCAGCCACAGTTCCAGTGCATAACCTGCATCCCCCAGTAAATGACTTTGTGGGATATCCCCCCCCCCCAGCAAATATCTGATACAGTTAGGAAGTGTGCCACATATGTGAGTCATGGTAATTGCCAGGGTTGCCAGCACATGCGTTCAAGATTATTCCCTTGATATTACACATGACTTGGCAGTTAATAAAGTGGAAGCCCTTTCTATTTATGTAGAACCTTCCCTATTCTCTGGGTGGTGCCTTAATTTCTATATGAGTGCAGTCTATGGCCAGTACATCAGGGTAGTGTGCTACAGGGTAGGACTCCTGCATAGTTCTGGCCCTATCCTCAGGAGTACGGGGAAAATATATGTGGTCACTGGCATGTTGGAACACAGCATTCAGGAATTGATGGAGGACCCTGGATGTTGATGCCTGTGACACCCCCAGCATGTCCCCTGTTGGTCTCTGAAAGGTACCTGGAGTTAAGATTCTAAGTGCTACACATACCTTTGTCTCCACTGGGATGGGTTCCCATTGGTTTGCTGTGGCTCTGAGTAGAAGATGACAGAGGTTGCAGAGTTCCTGTAGTGTGTTTCTATCCACAGTATAGTCCTCTACAATTTCCTCATCATGTAGATTATGATAAATGTGGTCTGAAAACTCTTTTCCTTCTTGGCCTTGGTCTACTAGCAGTAGTAGTAGCACATATTTCAGCCTGTTGCACATACATTGCTATTATCAGCAATATTTTGTTATTTAACATATGCTACAGTTTTCATACTCTGTACTAAAATATTTCTTGTCAGTAGTCAGATGTGTACAACATTATTTTTTTTCTAATAATAGTACCTGTCCTACAATCCTCACATCTGCAAGACACCTTTTTAAAAAGCAAATGTTAACCTTCATGCTAATATGCTACTCTGTTCACCAGTTCTTTTTTTCTTTACGATGCTGTTATTCCTTTGGGAAAATCAGATTAGAACCCCAAATATTCTTAATTATGTTCCATGATATTAAAATTGTCTACTCATTGGAAATAATATCCCATACATTGGTGTCATTCACTGATTAAGCAGAAAGGTGATTACCTCAACTTATGCCATGAGTTCCTTTCCATATACTAATCTATGCATTTCTACAGACAAATAAAGTTTATTCTGGGCGTGTCTAATTCTCCTGGGTCTCAAGCTCACTTTAAAATAATTAATTTGAAGAAACGTTTTCATAAAATGTCTAAGTGTTCAAGATATTCATGATCAGAGGTAATGTTTCTAGACAACATTATACACTCTTTGACGTATGTTTAATGACTTATGATAATAAGACTTATTGATGGCATGGGGGTAACATGACTTATTGATGACATAGGTGGTAACATGACTTATTGATGACATAGGTGATAACATGACTTATAGATGCTATAGGTGAAAAAATGACTTATTGATGACATAGGTGATAATATGACTTATTGATGACGTAGGGGGTAGTACTCTCCTTTTATAGAAAATACACCTAAAAGCACAACTGATATCTTTAGACAATCTGCCTGGTATGCTATATATAACTGGTTAATAATTAAAGTCCTCAGATAGAATAAACAAAGCCTGGATTTTGCAGTAACCTAACTTCCTCCACCAGCTACATCCACCAATTCAAATGTATAGCTCATGCCATCGCATCCCACTTAGGCATTAACTACAATCTCACAATAGAAGATACCTTCAATTTAAACATGTTTAACTCCTCACACAGTGACATCACAGGCATTTTGACTGACAACAATCTCAAACAGTTAGTCAAACCACCCACAAGATCTAATCTGAAGGGCACCTGTCACACCCCACTAGATAAGATGCTACACATCAGCCAATGAAAATGGTACAAACCTCCCGAATTAATTCCCCACAACAGTTCTGAAAAGATGTTAGCCACATATTAAGTAGACAGAAACAACCAAATCAACATAACTAAATAAAATCCTTTGCACCATCAGACCTTGTCTCAGAATTTACCAGTTTACCTAAATTCACTTCCATACCCCATCTATAATTCCCAGTACCTCTCTAGAATCACCACTACATATTTTCCTTTTTCACTTTATACATATTAGAAACAAAGATATATATATAGAGCTTTTATCCACCCAAGGCATAGAAGGACTCCACCCCTGGTTTATCTACCTCTGTAGAGAGTCAGTGATTACATAATTCTAACACGTTTTCAGACTTTGCTTAACACAAAACACAATTCCCAACATTCCTAAACAAGTGAACCTAACCAATACCTCTCATTACACACCAGTTTTAATCCTACCTGTTATTGCACAACTTTTGGAAAAAATGCCTATAACAAACATAATACGTCCAACCACATCTCACACAAGTATCATGGGTTCTGGTCAGGTTGTAGCACTCAGACTACACTATGGACCTTGACAGATGAAATCCTAATAAGCATGAATAAAGGACATTTAATAATATCATCTTCATAGACCTCACAAAAGCATTTGATCTAGTTGATCACAACATTCTATTACAACATCTTATTGAAACTGGCATTGTTTCACAACTATCTAACCAATCTCCACTTACCCGTCAAGTTCCACTCATCCCTATCTCATATAGTTACGTTGCTAAAAGATGTACTTCAAGACTCCACACTGGCCCTTCTCATTTTCATCAATAGACTATCATGTGATCTACCCTGCCTTTCCATACTATCATATGCTGATGATATGGTAATTTTCCACACACATCATTTATCAATACAGTTCAAATCAGAATTACAATCTGACTTCCCAGACTCATCCACTAGATCTGTAAAAAAGACACCTTCTAAACACCATCAGAATAAAATACATGGTCTTAGGTACCAAACAAAAACTTAACAAAACCTCATCTCCAGTACAAATCAAGGACCACAACAACAAACCCATAGAAAATACAGACTCTTTTGAATACCTAGGCATCTGGCCCAGTCCCTAGCCTCAACTTATGCATTCATCTAAACATCACAAGAAAAAAGTTTAACATATTAATGATTTAGATCACAACGTCATCCTTTCTTACAAAAGCAACAGGAAAAGATAGCCTGTTAGCCCAGTTGGAATATGGCCTAGCATTAGTAGTCTTGGTTTGTTTGTTTGTGTCTTTCAGCTTTTCCTGGTTAGGGGTCGCCACAGCAGAACTCCGGTCCACTAATGATTGGCAGTTGATTTTTACGTACCGGCTTGCCAGGCCTGTCGCACAACCTTCAACGAAGGTACGCCCATTCACGCATGTCTCCACGCAGAAGACGCTCTAGCTGAGAATCGAACCGGACAGCATCTTACTGTGAGGCAACAACACTACCGCAGCACCACCACTTGGTTTCCAAACAAAATTCCATAATAATACAGACTATCATCAAGAAAATATGCAGATTAATCAGTTTTGCCCCCAAACAGGAGCACCACTGCAAAACCTTGAAAACAGCTGACTGCCAGAGACAATATGTCTTCTGCATATTCACTGGTTAACAATTAATCTTATACAAGGTCATGGGCAGAAAATGATAACTCCATGGCTATGACCAAATGTCACAGGTTTCAGTAGCTGCCCTGGCAGATGAGGAGTGGGCCGTGGAGAGAGACATGATTGATGAGGTAGTTGGGGTCTCATTTCAGGGCTGCAGTCTGCACTTAGAATCTCTGGTAAAGGTAGGGCTGAGTAAGGGTTGAGTGAAGCAGCATCATTTGCAAAAGCAGGATACTCAGCCTCACAGATGTCTATAGCACGTTAGCTCCAACCATACACAATTGCAAACCGTTACAACGTAACAAAGAAAAAAAATATCCCCAACAGTTGACAGCATTGCTCCTTGTACTCTCCTCCCCCTCCCCTCACGGGAATGAAAGTCAAGTGAGAAGGGAAGATTGAAGTTCACTGGACTCAAGACTCAGAAGAAACACAAATAAACAGTCACAAATATGGTTTAGGTATCATAGCTTTTACGCATTTAAAGCAAATAGAAAGCTAAGACATCTGATAACAGAACACAAGGATTTAAAACTTTTAAATCTGAAAATGCTTTGTCAGAGCACATTTCTGAAACTGAAATGAGATAACTTTTTTATTGTTGGAGTTGGTAACATATATCAATAAGGGGAGAACGCCTTATCATGAATCATAAACTGAAAAGTCTTAAATGCAAAGACAATGTCTAATGCCCAGTCATGACACCAAAAGCACTTAAAATACACCTCAGCAAATTTAGGATATAACTCTAGATTATTTGTCTCTATACATGCATTGGCTGCAGCTCCCAGTAAAGGTTGTGATGTACAACATCCCACAACACATATACTAAATCTGAGCTTGTACTATGTTGGAGACAGAATAAATAAATGATTTTTCAACAAAACCCAGCATTTCCTTTACTGTATATAAATGTAGCCTTGG
The DNA here is from genome assembly GCF_019279795.1 of Protopterus annectens. Classification (NCBI taxonomy): domain Eukaryota; kingdom Metazoa; phylum Chordata; order Ceratodontiformes; family Protopteridae; genus Protopterus; species Protopterus annectens. The sequence goes on along the minus strand of NC_056751.1, from coordinate 232,770,628 downwards.
TGCTGATGTACATAATTAGCATATGGGTTGCGTGAGTGTATATCTCCTCACACTGGAGGGCTGCACTTAGCCTGTACTCTCATGTAAAAGAAGATTTCATAGTAGTACAGTCTTCCCCTGCCTTTTTATATGTTTTACAGGACCAACACACTTATGGCTGAGGTGTGCTCTTTAGTTTTCAGTATTTGTAGTATATTGTAAAGTCAGCATCTATGGGTTAATACTTTGTGATTGAAAATGTTTTCTTAAATTACAGTTATGTTGTGTTTCCTATAAATATTATGATTTGAACAACTCAGTATTTGTTGAATTTCAAGGTGAAATTACTTTGGGCATATTTACTGAAAATTCTGTATGTAATTTTTCAAATTAGGACCATGAAGGAGAGCTAGGAACCTGAAACTGTGTGCTGCCATAACTGGGTATCTTTGTATCACTGTGATTTATTTCACTGATTGTTTTTTTAATTAGCATGTTAGCATGCATTTTATTTAGTCTGTGGTTTATGACTGTTTTGAAGTGCGGTAACATGAAAACTTGAGCAGATGATCATTTATCTAAATAAAGCTGTTGATTAAGTCAAAAGTTTTCAGACTTTGCCAAAAAAATCAGCAAAAAGTCCTTGTACCTACCATAGATATAAAAAATAATTGTTCCTTCCCTTACAAAAAGTATAAGATGCATTTGACAGCAGCACACCACAAACTGATTTTCCAGTGTGCACACTTACTATAAATGTGTGTAAATACATAAAATACATATGAGCATGCACACACACAAACATATCTACACACATAACATTCATGCACATGCACACACAGCACAGACATGCACATACAGCACAGACATGCACACACAGCACAGACACAGACATAGACAGACAGAGACATGCACGCACACACACACACACACACACACACACACACACACACACACACACACACACACACACACACTGCTTTGATTTGTTGTACTATTATTTTATCACTGATTTGCAGTCAAATGAGCAAAAAAGAAGTTATGTGCCTACCATAACGTTCCATGTTAGTTGTCCTTCATCTCATCTTTCTTCTTGCTGTTTGGGTTCGGAGCCGATCCTCGGCTCTGACTCGGCCTACTTCTATAGCTTGAGAGCTATTTACTGGCTCGAGGTTAACCCTTATCCCAGAATGCCCAGCGCCAGCTACCCAGATCTCGTTTGTAATAGTGCACACTAGACATATAAAGTAACTAGTAACCTTAAACTGATTTACCAAATAACAGATCAGAGTAAACTGTCATAAAATTACCTGGCATGTGAACCAAGAAAAAGGAAATCAGCCAGTGAAACCATAGTGAACTCTCTTCAATCCACCAGGAAGGGGGAAGGAGGGGGGACGCAAGAAGGAAGGTGAGATGGACAACTAACATGGAACGTTATGGTAGGTACATAACTTCTTTATTTTAAGTTGTCCCATCTCACCTTTGTTCTTGCTGTTTGGGACAGTGTTCCTAGCACCTAAATACCCCAGGTGGCTCATTGGAACAGACTCTACAGAACAGTGGAACCAAAGGAAGCCCAGCTCTGGGAGACCACATCCACTTTGTAATGAGAGATAAAGGTATGAGGGTTTGCCCAAGGGGCAGCTGCACAAAATGAGTCTATGGGCAATTTAGACTGAAAGGCTACAGAAGTGGCTAATGCTCTAGTAGAATGACATTTCGGTTTTGCTGGTAGATGTTTATGCCTTAACTGATAAATAAAGGCCATTTGGATAAGGTCACCTTAGAAACTGGAAGACCTTGCTTATTGTGAGCATAGGATAGAAATAATTGGTCTGACTTTCTTAGTTCTTTGGTCCTATGGAGGTAAAAATGTAATTGTCTGTGCACATCCAGTTGGTGAAGACCGTATTCTGCCTTGTTGCTATAATTGGGAAAGAAGATGGGCAGATCAATGGATTGATTTAAATTGTTTTCTGAACAGACTTTTGGTATGAAGGATGGGTTGGTTTTCAGAGAAACTCTATCTTTGTGAAACACCATATATGGAGGACGAACACAGAGTGCTTGGAGTTCTGAAACATGTCTAGCTGAGATAATAGCAACCAGAAAAAGTGTTTTCCAAGAAAGAAATTTTATGGGACATGAAGCTGCTGGTTCAAATGGAGGCAGAATCAAAGAGGTCAAAACTAAATTGAGATCCCAAGGAGGAGGTGGATCCCTCACTGGGGGTCTAAGAAGAGATGTTCCTCTCCTGAAGGCTTTGCAGAGCATATGAGACGTTATGCTAGAATTAAGAATTCCAATATGAAAATTAGATATGGCTGCCAGTTGTACCCTGATGGTAGCAGCAGCCGCACCTGACTGAAAAAGCTCTGCTAGAAATTCTAGAAGTTGATGGACTGGGGCTGAAAAGGGTTCTAAGTTTCTAGATTTTGCCCAGTAAGAAAATCTTTTCCATTTGCTAGCATAAGTCTTTCTCGTAGTTGACTTATGGGAGGATACAATAATATTGCAAAATGCTGGGGAGATGCTTGGAAACCTGGCTAAGGTAGGAAGTGGAGAAACCAAGCTGTGAACTTGAGAGTCTGAAGGGAATGGTGTAACCCACCTGACTGATGAATCAACAGATCTGACACTGGGTCCAGAACCCAAGGCTGGTCTAGAAGGTGAAGGTGCAGGAACGGAAACCATATCTGTCAAGGCCAATAGGGGGAAATGAGGATCATTTTGCAACCCAATGATTTTGCTTTCTGTATGAGTCTTGGAATTAGGGGAAAAGGGGAAAATGCATAAAGGAGTCCTTGAGGCCAATCATGGACTAGAGGATCCCTGGGAGTTTGACCTGGGGGAGGAAGCAGGGAGAAGTAGCTGCTGCATTTGTTGTTGAGAGGGGTGGCCAATAGATCGCAGCAAGGCTGGCCCCATTTGCAGAAAATAAGGTCCGCAACTTCCTGATTCAGGGACCACTCGTGAGGCATGATGATAGCCCTGCTGAGCCTGTCTGCTATTACGTTGGATTTCCCAGGGATGTGCATTGCTGTCAGAAAACATTGGGAGGAAATCATCCATTGCCATAGCCTGAGGGCTTCTCGACACAAGGGGTAGGACCTGGTCCCACCCTGCTTGTTGATGTATCACACAACTGACATGTTGTCTGTTTGGATTGCAATATTCCCAGAAGGAAGAGAGTCCTGAAGAGCTTGCAATGCTAGGAGTACCACTCTCATCTCTAGGACATTGATATGCAGATGGTACTCATGAGGTTGCCACATGTCTTGGACTGTCCTGCCTAGATAATGCCCCCCCACCCTATCAGGGAGGCATCCATGGTCACTGCGGCTACTGGAGGGGGTTGAATAAAAGGCGATTTTGTAACCTCCGGATAGGATAGATAGTACCTATTTGTCTCTTGTTATATTTTGCCAGGCTTTAGGGTACAGGGAAAGTCTTCCCCTGACTGCCTCCAGAAGTGAGCAGTCGGGCAACCCATCAGGAATGATGGAAGGGCTTGGCAGAGAAAGTTTCTCTGTCACCCTGATTTTGCAGTCCCCCTCTGCCACGAGGATGGCGTCTGCCATTGTTGTTGTTTTCCCCTCTGCCCCTGGAGGAAAAAATCACCACGTGTGTCAGGCAAGGGTCCCTGGGACTTCTGAAACCACATCTTTCCACCCTTCTGACCTTTGGGATAAGGTCTGTTAGGAGTGGAAAAATGGACTCCCATGGCAGAGAGAGTCTTGCCTTCCTGCTCGCACCTGGTAAGTGTGTCTTTAACCTGAGGCCCAAAAAGCAAGGAGCCATCAAAGGGAGTATTTGTGAAGGATGCCTGAAAGGGTTCCACAAATTGACACAGCTGCAGCCAAGCATGTCTCCTGAGAGCCACTCCTGTACCTGTGGCTCTCCTCACTCCATCGGCTGCAAAGGAAATCAGCCTCATGGAAGAGTTGACTATAGAATTAAGAGTCGCAAACTGGGAAACTATTTTGGCTGGTGCTCCCTCAGCTGTAGGATCTTGTAGGGTATCTCCAAGCTCTTTTAGGAGATCCCTTTGAAGATGTGTAAAATGAGAGAGATAATTCAGGGACCTCATTGAGAAGGTCACTGAGGAAAACATTTTCTTCCCATATCTGTCCATCATCCTAGACTCTTTGTTTGGTGGATGGACAGACAAAGAAGTTTCTGCTAACTCTTTCTTGGTGGCTGCTGCTACCACCATGGCATCAACTGGCACACCTTTAGAGAGAAATTGTTTGTCCTGGGGGGCTGTTATGAATTTATTTGGTCTCCTTGGAGTAGGTTCCACAGAATCTGGAGCTGATCAAGCCTTTCGATCCACTAGAGACATGAGTGGATCAAAAGGTGGAGACACCCAGGAGGTGGGGGGTCAGGAATTGAATGCCTCTAGGTATATAGACTCATCCTTGGTAGGGGCTAGGGAAGACCAGCCACCCCTCTGCCTAAGCATTTCAAGGATGTCCAAAAAGGAAACATCCGCAGAGGGGGACCTGGGGGACCCTTCCGATTTATCCAGGTCTGTATCTGAGGTGATAGACTCAGGGGAGTCTAGGTGCTTCCTCTTGCACTTCTTCTTTCAAGGAGGCTCCTCTGAGTGATCAGGGGAGACCTCAGAAGAAGAGAGGTCACCCAATGGAGTGTCCTGGGGCATAGGTTCTCTACACTTCTGGGCTGGAGGAGGAGCAGAGGTTGGCACAGGCACCACAAGAGAAGGAGCCGATGGGGCTGATAGTAGGGCTGCTTCAGGGGACAGCACACTCTGCATGACCTCAATGGCATCACGATCGAGAGGCAAAGAAAGCTCTGGATCTGAAGAGATGGGAGTCCTTTCCGCGTCGAGGGCGACAGCTCCGATGCCGATGTGGTAGCCGAGCTCACCTGCACCAAAGCTCCAAGAGGCAGAGCGGGGTCGGACAAGGGACAAATGCCACTTCCCCCCTCAGAGCCGACAAGAGAACTTTGATGCCCAGATCCCTTGATGTACAGAGCAAATAAGGTGATCAGAGCCAACTTTGGAACCGAAGAGGAGGTGATCAGTGCGGTCGGTTCTACTATCAGCGCATCCATGGTCTCTGGCTTCAAACTAAGTATAGTTGGAGGAGGAATGGAAATGGAGGTGGATGGAGCCGCAACCTGCTGAGATGGGCTGGAAAGTAATTTCGCAAGGGCCTGTGATTTAAGCAACCTGCTGACTACTCTCTTCACATCCTGATCCGATAACCTGGAGGATCGAGAGGAGTGGGATGAAGAGCGATGACTGCGTTCACTTCCTAAATAGGGTGACTGTGGCACTGAGTGGATCGGCTCCAATGAAGGAGACCTTGCTCGCTTGTGGCTTCGAGGTGGCTCCGAGGTAGCAGTTGGAGCCGAGGGAGGAGATGACTTGCTGATGCTAGTCAGCACCAACAAACTTGGTTCTTCAAGCCTAGGAGTCGGATCCGAGGATGGAGCCGATGGCTTAACAGACTTAGAGGATTTCACTGGCTGAGAACCTTTAGCTGGGGAATCCTGTGGTTTCAATAATCCTCGAAGAATTAATTTGTTTTTGCACTCCTGCAGGACCCTTGGACTAAATGCATGACAGATAGAGCAGGAGTTCTGCAGGTGCACAGCCCCTAAACAATAAATGCAGCTAGTGTGCCCATCTGTCAGAGACATTTTCTGACAGCATGAGTCACACTTTTTGAAGCCAGAAACTTTGGCCTCTTTAGACATGTTACACTACTATACTATTCTGCGGTGGTGCAGCGGTAGCATTGTTGCCTAACAGCAAGAGGTTCTCCCGTTCGATTCTCAGCTTGGGTTGGGAGTGCCTTCTGTGTGGAGACTGCATGTCCTCCCTGTGGTTGGGTGGGCGTTCGAAAGGCAGGTGTAAAAGGGTGTGCCTTTGTTGTAGGTTGGATGTCGAGCTGGCACCTTGGCGTTTGTGAAAATCTACTGCCAATCATTAGTGGACTGGAGTCCTGCTGTGGCGACCCCTAACTGGGAAAAGCCAAAAGACAGCAACAACACTACTATACTAAAAAACAAACAGTTTTTTTTTTTTTTTTACAGTTAAGGAACAGAAAGGAGAGCCTCTAATTTAAACAGCTGTCCTAAGGGGGGGGGGGTGGTGGGCTCTCTAATTTAAACAAGTTCAGGGGAAACAGAAGGCCTGCAAGATATGGAGCGACAGCCAGCAAAGCTACAACACACACAAGAAAGGTGATAAGGGGTAAAGTACTATATCTAGCCAAAAACTTGATAAATTTCTAAGAATAAACAACAATTATAATAGAAATACTGTACTAAGCCTGAGCCAGTAACGAAGCAACCTCACAGCTGAAGTGGCAAACGAGATCTGGGTAGCTGGCGCTGGGCATTCTGGGATAAGGGTTAGCCTCGAGCCAGTAAATAGCTCTTGAGCTATAGAAGTAGGCAGAATTGGAGCCGAGGATCAGCTCCAAACCCAAACAGGAAGAACGAAGGCGAGATGGGACAACTTAACATAAATTTTTTCCTGCATTTAACCTCTCACATAAAACACTAATGAATAGTTAGCATTTGATGTAAGCACAGTACTTATTAACTTGGCTTGTACTCCCATCAGTATAGGACTGGGATTCACCAAGAAGATTAAACTTAACATTTGTGAAACACTAGCATACATTTTTAAATATTTCTGTAAAATAAATTATTTAATATATCCTACTACACCTACACTTAGCTTATCAGTTTACATGAAGTACAATATTTTCATTATTGATTTTTGTGGTCATGGGCACATTTTAGACAGATATTCAGGAAAAAAGACTTTGTAATTTATTGCTTTATTCTAATTGACAGTGTCACACGTACTGAGAAGTAGATGTAACAGTTAGCTGACACAGCATCTGACAATGACTTATGCAGTTTTCAGTTCCATTATTAACATATATACCTTGCATATCTCCTTCAGAGATGAAACTGTTGATGCTGTCAGCATTTTCACAGTATCTTTAAGGCAACGGAAGAACTTCACGTATTAATGTATTTTAGAACTGTGAAAAGTAGTTACCAAGACATGATGAAACACTACTGCCACAAACTCTCCCAGCATCTGAAATAATGATCCAGCAGATAGCTGTTTTAATAATATTACACTTTTCAATGTCCTCAAAACAATCTGTGATTTATAGAATGTGTAGTACTCAGAATTAGGGTAAGAAATGTCTTTATTTTATTAAGAGAAGCTTCCTTAATACTGCAAGTAAAAACACATACCTAGAAAATGCAGTCAACAATTCATGGACAGAACACTGAGGTAAGGATGGATCATTATGTACAAACATCTCACTGCACAATCACTCAGAAGTACAGATGACTTCTCTGATTTCTCAGAATTATCTGCCCATATGTGTAAGGGGGTATTATCATTTCTTTCTGAATACATACAGATCAGTAAGCTTAGTATGTATATAAGGGTCCTTAGATGCCAAAACATTTATTTTATTGTATTGGTTAATTATATAAGCTGAATGCTTCATCTGGCTCCATTATTTACGAGGTCATGAGTGTCAAGTACTTTAGATGGCATACTGTCATTTTAATATGTACTTTATCAAACAATTTTCTTTTATAATTGTTTTGCACTTGCACCTGTTTGAGCCACTTATGCATTCAGTGTAATCATTATGCAAATGCACTTTGCACACTTTTTCCTTGAATACTGATCATATTTATTTTTCACTCCCTATTTGAAATATGGTCAAATACACTGCCTGTTATTATTGCTGCCCTGCATACAAATCAACTTGTGTTTGTTTTCAGCAAGCTGTGTTACACAATACATACTAATGCAACTATTCAAGATGTCTGTGTGGAGCAAAAGTGGCAGCACCCATAAAGCAAAGGTCATGCATTTGCACTCACTAGCTATACCTGCAAATAATTTAGTATTGATGCCAGTTGTTGAATATGACTTGGCCAAGTCTTGCACTTGCAGAACATTTTCCTTAAGTAAACTGTGATGGACAGAGGCTATAATCTCACAGTCTGTAGTACTGCCACTAACTATATGCAGTGGATGAATGGCCTTAAGATCATATGATGAATGCACATTTCTGCCTAGGATAATAGCTAATACCTTCCTCACCTGCATATGCTTTACATTCACCTCTGCAGTGCATAGTTACAATCAATGGCTGCCTAGAATCTTACCACCTTGCCTTCCACTGCAATCCGCTCTCAGGCTTATTGTAGTGGTGGTGGTGGGGGTCCAAAATGGAGCCTTTTGGTTTATATGTTGGCAGGAGGCTGAAGAACATCTTTCTGAATGTTTACTATATACTTAATAACTCATGGCATATTTTGAAAAACATAACTGATGATACATTTGATGAGCAGCTTTTGATGGTTACCATAGATGTTATTAGCCTTTTCACCCTCACCTCTCATAGTGAAGGTTTAGAATGGTTCCTTGAATACCTCACTTTTATATTGTTTTGAATTACAACTTTTTTATTTCAAAGGGGACTATTTCTACCAAGTTACTGGTGAAGGAATGGGTTCCACTTCTGCCCCTATTTACGCCAAGATTGTCATGGTCATTGGAGAAGGCAAGTTTGTTTTTACATCAAAGTTTAGGGGAAACTTGTATTACTACAATATATTTCTGTATTGTAAATGAACTTAATGATTTTATGGAATATATTACAAATTCTGCAACCTTTTTAAGATTAACAATGACTCCTAACTTTATACACAGATCAACTTTTTAGATGTGTTGATCAGAAAAGAACCAATAAACAATTGTTTTCAGTCCAACATTTATAAAAAGGAGGCTTTCTCTAACTCCTGCCTCCATTTTAACAGTAACCATACTTATGTCCAGGAAACATAACACAGTCAAAGGTCAGCTGGTATGTATATTAAGGCTAATTACCGAAGACCACAATTTCAGAAAGAGGCAGACTGATCGATGCAGATGTTTGTTGAAAGGGGCTAATGACCTGCTCAACAGTGTGTTGTCTGAAATATCAGGAAGTAGACATTCTAGGTTCCTTCCAATTTTGGGTAACAATATTTTACTTTGAACAAACAGGGGGTTACCACAGCCTCTAATAGACTTAGAGCTACAATGTTGCATATTCATGTGCATCAAATAAAATTTTGACAAGTTATGAAAATTAAGTTGGGTGACGAATGAATTGCTGGTTTTAAGAAGGGGTAGAATGTCAAAGAAATCTTGGAATATGAAACCACACCCTTTGGAACCTCAGTTACAAAGGTCATAAAGCAAGCCAACACACTACCCAATATTTTAATCATAGGAGACTTCATTGTGAGACATGAAGATCTCCCGCTCCCTAGGCTAAATAAGGAGAAAACCTTGGACAATTGCATATCAGTAGCCAGGATCCATCAAATCACCCATATGATCATCCAAATCATCCACAAGTACCAGTATGGCTAAGTTATAATCCATGTAGGTGTCAGTGACCTGAGGTGTAATTCCCTGGACCATACCTCTCAACCTTTTAGAACAAGAAATCTGGACAAAGCTACAAATAATGGGGGAACAAAGGTCCAATAACATGGACACTTTTAAATATTTTTTTTTACAAATTAGAAAGTTGATATAATAAGTTTTGCATTGGCATAAATTTTCTGAAGGATATGAAGTCTGACGATCAAATGATTGCCATTATTTTCAGATGTCAGTCCTCAATGAATCATCATTGATTTGCCAGAAAACCACAATTTTATGAGAAAAGGACCAAAAACATGAGACAAAATTTGGACAGTCTGTGAAAATTTGGACAGTTTAGAGTTATGCCCTGGACTATATGAAGAGAGACATTATTTAGCTCTAAAACTATGTGTCTAGGCTGGTATGTGCCTAGCACTGAGCAGCATTCTACCTTCAACAAGGATGATGTCACAATATGAACAAAATATTAGTGACTTCAATAATTGGCTTAGTTTCTGGTGCCATTCCAAGGGGATACAGTATTTTTCAGCATGGGAAGTTATGGTCAACAGACCACATTGCTTTGCAAAGGATGATTTGCACCTGTCCCATTTGGCTTTTGAATATTGGTTAACACATTGTCCTCCCCCATAGTCCCTTTTCTCAGCAATGCCAAACTGACAAACCATCTGATACAGCAAAACCAATCCAAGGGAATCTAAAGGTGCATCTGCTCAATGTCAGGAGCCTAATCAAGAAACCCCACTCTCTCCAGGCTCTCTTCACCCTGGAGAATGAGGACATCTCTGCAGTAATTAATGTATACTTTAAAGCCATGGAGAGCACACCAGCAGTGCAAGGTTACTATGCCTTCTACACATTCAAACTAGGCAGGAACCAAAGGTGGAGGTTCCCTCAGTCTATATCAAAAAGAAGCTTACTTCAAGACTAGTCAAACAGGATGATACACTTGAGCTTCTCCATGTCCAGATTTCCACTGGCAAAGTCCCATATCATATCTTTGCAAGCTATAGGCCACCCTCTAAGACCCAGGTAACTCATATTATGTACTTGGACTTACTGGGGGCCCTCACCATTCAACCTAATAGTATATTTGTGGGTGACTTCAATTACCCTTTTATAGCTTGAGATACATATATGACCCCAAACTTTCAGACCCAGAGACTCCTGGACTTTGTAAACATAAACACCTTGACAAGATAACGTAACCGATAAAAGTAATTAGATATACGCTAGGGCACCACGTTCCAACAATAATAAATAAAATTGAAATAAGTCCCATAAACGGAACGTGCAGGCTTGTGCAGGAACTCTAAAGCATCAAAGCATCCGTTGTATGACCAGCAAAGTATAAGTCCATACCAGAAAAAAATCTGCCTCAAATGAACAACACCATGTAACTCCGATGTACCAGGAACGTTCTTTATTTACATATAGTAAATGCAGTAAGCGCTTTCACCAAACACGGCTTCTTCAGACTGTAATAAGCATTGTAAAACCACAGTCTTTAAATACGTTTCATAAAACACTTAAGCAATTATTCAATCAATGCACGTTCCGTTTATGGGACTTATTTCAACCTTGACAAGATAGTTCATATACCCACTAGTGGTGCTAGCATACACAACCTGATACTCACAAACATTGAAGAATGCTGTACACCCCCCCTCCAGTAGTGTCCTCACTGGTAAGGTCAAACCACAAGGCTGTCTCCTTCATAATAAAATGCAGTTCTGTGATCCTGGCTAACCCCATAACATTTAGGAAGTATTTTAAAACAAACTTCCTACTACTAAGTGATAACCTGTCACAATATCAAGCTCCCCCAGACTCCGTGAACACAGCTGCTTATGCAGAATTGTTTGCAGAAACCATGTGCAAGACTATCAATAAATGCATATAGCCTACCAGAAATAAGTCCAGAACTAACTCAAAAAACAACCATCTCTGGTGGAATCCAGACATAAACAGGTTATACAACAAAAGAAAAAAGCAATATTGCAAATCTACTGGCCAACAAATTCAGCTTCAGTTTCAACCTCCTGTCTTCCCTAGCTGCCACCCTAGGAAATACCATCAAACAAAATCTCCCCAACTATTAGGAACAGGTCCTAGATGTGCTCTCTAACACCAAAATCCTGCATTGATGTGCCTCAATAACATCCCAGGATGTCTTCTAAATAGCCTGTTACATGACCTATCAGACCACTGGTGTCACTCTTTAACTATAGCTTCCAGACAAAACCTTTGAGCCATGTGAATAGAGAACTGCAAAGGTCATCACACTCCACAAGGGCTGGCCATCAACAGTCCCTTTGAACTAAAGACCCATGCATCTGATTAGCCTCATATGCATAGCCATGGAAAGAATTATGATGAAAATGATTAACAGGGATAAAGAAAACTTTCAAGCACTGGATCTAACCCAGTTTGGTTTCGAAAAGGGCAGATCATGACTACTCAACCTGGTGGACTTCTTTGAGAAAGCCACCAGGGTAATGGATGAGGGCAAAATGGTACATACTGCCTACCTTGACCTCACTAAGGCATTTGATACAATACCTCACTCTGGCATTGTAAACAAATTCGTGGATATAGGCATACACCCCTATGTTACATACTGGATAGCCAGCTAACTCTCAGATAGGGCCCATGAAGTTAGTATACAGGAGACCACCTTCACAAAGAGGCCAGTCACTAATGAAGTCCCTCAGGGCTCTGGGCTGGATCCGCTCCTTTTTGGCATCTACTTCTCAGAAGTAAAGGCCAATGTCAAGGGTCTCTGAATGACCAAGTCTGTTGATGATTGTAAACTAGAAGCAGTAATATAATCCCCCCAAAGACACTAACATCTTATAGGAAGAACCTACACAGACAAATGACTAGTATCAAAACTATGGCTTAAAACTGAGTGCCAAGAAATTTGTAATAGCACCCTTTGGAAAGTCAGCCACCCTAAGAAATTACCTCATCGATAGCACATCCCTAAGAGTAGAATCATTAGTCCAGGATTTGGATATGCATGCCTATAGTAACCTGGCTTTTGCTCAACACATATCTAAAGTAGTAAGGAAATTATTCTATGTTGCTCAACTTATAAGTAAGAGCATGACATCTAAGTCCAAGGAAGTCATTGTTCCACTGTATTCAGCCCTCGTCAGGCCCATCACTGAGTACAACGCCTCCTGTGGTATGTACCTGACCAGGCACATGCAGCAACTGGAATGTCCACATGGGATCCCCACTAAAAGAATACAGGGTGTAAACATCCTTTTACAATTATCTAAAAGCCCTGTCTCTATGCTTGGGTTCTTACCTGTTGACAGGTGATCAATGGCCGGTGGCACACAAGGCATCGTTGGATCCCACTCTGATGAACCTTTTGCATATCTGCAGAATAAATATCAGAATTACTCAATCTAGTGATTTAAAGTTTGCTTGCAACATAAATAGGACATGTAGGATGGGCAAGTATATCATCATCATCTTCTTTCGGCTGTTCCCGTTAGGGGTCGCCACAGCAGATCACCTGTTTCCATTTTTCCTGTCCTCTGCATCTTGCTCTGTCACACCAACCACCTGCATGTCCTCTCTCACCACATCCATAAACCTTATCTTAGGCCTTCCTCTTTTCCTGTTACCTGGTAGCTTCATCCTTAGCATCTTTTTCCCAATATACTCAGCATCCCTCCTCAGTACATGTCCAAACCAATGTAATCATGCCTCTCTGGCTTTGTCTCCAAACCTTCCAACCTGGGCTGACCCTCTAATATACTTATTCCTAATCCTGTCCATCCTCGGCACACCCAGTGCAAATCTTAACATCTTTAATTCTGCCACATCCAGCTCAAACTCCTGCCTTTTTGTCAATGCCACTGTCTCCAACCCATATAACATAGCTGGTCTCACTACCCTCTTGTAGACCTTCCCTTTCACTCTTACAGGTACTTGTCTGTCACAAATCACTCCTGAACCTCTTCTCCACCCACTCCATCCTGCCTGTACTCTCTTCTTCACCTCTCTTCCACACTCACCATTACTCTGAACTATTGACCCCAAGTATTTAAACTCATCCACCTTCGCCACCTCTACTCCTTGCATCCTCACTATTTCTCTATCCTCCCTCTCATTCACACACATATATTCTGTCTTAGCCCTGCTGATCTTCATTCCTCTTCTCTCTAGAGCATATATCCACCTCTCCAGGGTCTCCTCCACCTGTTCCGTACTCTCACTACAGATCACAATGTCATCTGCAAACATCATAGTCCATGGGGACTCCTGTCTGATCTCGTCTGTCAACCTGTCCATCACCATAGCAAATAAGAAAGGGCTCAGAGCTGATCCTTGATGTAATCCCACCTCCACCTTAAACTCATCCGTCACTCCCATCACAGACCCCACCACTGTCACACTACCCTCGTACATATCATGTACCACTCTAACATACTTCTCTGACACTCCCGACTTCCTCATGCAATACCACAACTCCTCTCTAGGCACCCTGTCATATGCATTCTCTAAATCCTCAAAGACACAATGCAACTTCTTCTGACCTTCTCTGTACTTCTCCATCAACACTCTCAGAGCAAACAATGCATCTGTAGTGCTCTTTCCGGGCATGAAACCATACTGCTGATCACTAATCATCACGTCCCTTCTTAACCTAGCTTCCATTACTCTTTCCCATGACTTCATGCTGTGACTGATCAGTTTAATCCCTCTGTAGATACTACAGCTCTGCACATCACCCTTATTCTTAAAAATTGGTACCAAAACACTTTCTCCATTCTTCAGGCATTGTCTCACTTTCCAAGGTTTCATTAAACAATCTAGTTAAAAACTCCACTGTCATTTCACCTAAACACCGCCATGCTTCCACAGGTATGTCATCTGGACCAACAGCCTTTCCGTTCTTCATCCTCTTCATAGCTGTCCTTACTTCCTCCTTGCTAATCCACTGCACATCTTGATTCACTATCCGCACATCATCCAACCTTCTCTCTCTCTCATTCTTTTCATTCAACAGCCCCTCAAAGTACTCTTTCCATCTCCTCAACACACTCTCCTCACTTGTGGGTATGTTTCCCTCATTATCCTTTATCACCCTTACCTGCTGCACATCTTTACTAGCTCAGTCCCTCTGTCTAGCCAATCGGTACAGGTCCTTTTCTCCCTCCTTAGTGTCCAACCTTTCATACAACTCTCTATACGCCTTATCCTTAGCCTTTGCCACCTCTCTTTTTACTATGCATCTCATCTCCTTATACTCCTGCCTACTTTCTTCATCTCTCTGACAATCCCACTTCTTTTTCGCCAACCTCTTTCTCCGTATACTATCCTGTACTTCCTCATTCCACCACCAGGACTCCTTGTCCTCCTTCCTCTTTCCAGATGTGACACCAAGCACCTTTCTAGCAGTCACCCTTACTAGCTCTGCTGTAGTTACCCAGCTATTCGGTAACACTTCACTGTCACCCAGTGCCTGTCTTAACTCTTCCCTGAATTCCACCTCACAACCACCTTTTTTCAATTTCCACCATTTGGTCCTTGGTGCTGCTCTCACACTCCTCCTTCTCCTCTTAATCACCAATGTCATCCTATAAACCATCATCCTATACTGCCTAACTACACTTTCCCCTGCCACCACTTTACAGTCTCCAATTTCTTTCAAACTGGCCCTCCTACATAAGATATAATCCACCTGTGTGCATCTTCCTCCACTCTTGTATGTCACCCTATGCTCCTCCCTCTTGTTAAAATACATATTCACCACAGCCATGTCCATCCTTTTCGCAAAATCCACTACCATCTGACCTTCTACATTCCTTTGTTTAACACCATACCTACCCATCACTTCCTCATCCCCTCTGTTCCCTTCACCAACATGCCCATTGAAATCAGCTCCAATCACAACTCTCTCACCCTTGGATACAGTCATCACCACTTCATCCAATTCACTCCAAAATTTTTCTTTCTCATCCATCACACACCCAACTTGTGGAGCATATGCACTAACAACATTCATCATTACACCATCAATTTCCAGCTTCATAAACATCACTCTATCCGACACTCTTTTCACTTCCAAAACACTATTAGTATACTGTTCCTTCAGAATAATTCCTACGCCATTTCTCCTTCCATCCACACCATGATAAAACAATTTGAACCCACCTCCGATACATCTAGCCTTACTCCCCTTCCATCTGGTCTCTTGCACACACAATATACCAACCTTCCTTCTGTCCATCATATCAGCTATCTCTCTCCCTATACCAGTCATACTGCCAACATTCAAAGTTCAGACCCTCACTACCACAGTCCTAGCCTTTCTCCTCTCTTCCTGTCTTCAGCCGTGTCTTCCGCCTCTTCTCCTCCTTCGGCCAACAGTAGCCCAATTTCCGCCAGCACCCTGCTGGCTAACAGTACTGGTGGCGGTCGTTGTTAACCCGGGCCTCGACCGATCCGGTATTAAAGTATTTATTGGTGTCTGCATGAAATGATTTGGTGAAGTTTTACGCCGGATGTCCTTCCTGACGCAACCCTCCCCATTTATCCGGGCTTGGGACCGGGACAAAGAAATGCACTGGCTTGTGCATCCCCAGTGGCTGGGCAAGTATATATCTCAGAGAATTCCCCTTCTCTGCAACAGGCCTTCCATCTATATGAAGTAGAGCTCTTTCTTAACCCTATTCAACATTAACCTGGAACAATGGATAGGAAATCAGAAACATACCCCCTCATCTAGCATCTATGTCTCTAATGGACAGAGGCTGCCTGTAAATCATGCCCTAGCTTACATCTGCCCCTTAAAATAACCTCTAAGATCCATAAACTTGCAGAATACAATAGGGCTATTTGGTTAGGCTTATACAAGTCCCGGTGGTCATTAACCTTGTATATACCTATGAGCCTATAAACAGGTGGCCATCTGAGCAGTGGTAAATAGATATATGAATGTGGACACCGGAGGCACTATAGGCATATTCATGAAAGCCCTTATGTCACGGTCTATGACAGTAAGGGTGCTGTTTATCCTGCTTTATATTCACCATGTACCAGTTATGTCAGTGAAACTGACAGGAAATTAAGTGCCAGAATTTATAAACATTGCTACAATATGAAGAACAAAAATAGGAAGAATGACTGTTATAAACATTCAACTAGGTGTCAGGATTGAAAAAAAATGTATTTTTTATTTTGGAAAAAGTTGACTTTAATTTAAGAGGGGGGGCCTTAGAAGGACAAATTGGAAATGAGGGACGTGGTGTGGCAGCTTCTCATGAATATCACCCACAACCCTGGTCTTAATGGTCACATTTCCATACTTAATGTATTGAAATTATGATCTGCTAAATATAAATGAATGTAGCTTATATTTTATTTCCATTGTAATGTTTTTATTGTGGTTTTACAACACACACACAAACACACACACACACACACACACACATACACACGCACACGCACCCACACGCACATGCACACGCACACACGCACACGCACATGCACATGCACACGCACGCACACACACACGCACACGCACGTACATGCACATGCACACGCGCACACACACACACACATATTTTTAAAATTGGTATACTAGTTTCTATGTGCCTTTGATTCTTATCTGTTTTGTTTTTTACCTGAAAAGAAGATTTGAAAGTATAGTGATTCTGGTAAAACACTGCTTTTAGCTTGCATTTTGTTTTAGGGTATATTTCCTTTAACAGTTCTGAAGGATCATATGACATACCAAAGGTTTTTTAAGCATGTGGCAGGCATTGTACAACTAGTTTCTGATGAAGTCTTTTTATGTTGAGATGAAAGCGCTTAATCTATATTTAAAATAAAACTTGAATATTCCTGCAAAATGTGGATTTAGCATTCTGCTGACCTTGAGTCATTTTAATCTTATCCAGTGTCCCTCAGAAACCTTATTGCTTATTGCTTTATTGGTGATTGACACTTAGAATATTAAACCAAAAAGATTGCCTGCAGCTTGTCATTGCGGCCAAACCAAATTCATAAAAGAATGAGAAAATAAGTGCTGTATTTTCTTAAATTCCTCCTCCTCTCCTCCCAAATATGTGTGATCTCTGAACTGGTGTGTGTGTGTGTGTGTGTGTGTGTGTGTGTGTGTGTGTGTGTGTGTGTGTGTGTGTGTACATTTATACATGCATATATATATATATATATATATATATATATATATATGTGTGTGTGTGTGTGTGTGTATTTTTTCAGGGGTGTTGAACAGAGAAATTGTACTTTATTTATTTATTTTTTTGTTTTTTGTGACCCCTGAGTGTCCCATTTTGTGGGATACAGTTATAAGCAGTGGACCTGTGACCTTCTCTGCAACCTCTGTTTTGCAGACAGGTTTCACTAAATATTTATCCCCATCTGTTCTTGGTTTTCCACTTGGCAAACTTTTATGTTTATACAGCCTTTCGGTGTGACATCTTTTGTGGCAATTATCAGTTTATATAGCATTCTTGCCACAGTAAAAACATCCTTTCTTCTTGAGAAACTACATAGACACTTTGTTAGCTGTACACTAAACTGCATCATATTGTTGTTCATATGCATCTCTGGTAGCCATAGTTTTTATCTGCGGTGGTGCAGTGGTAGCATTGTTGCCTCACAGCAAGAGGTTCTCCCGTTCGATTCAGGGCTGGAGTGCGGGGAGTGCCTTCTGTGTGGAGTGTGCATGTCCTCCTCACGGTTGGGTGGGCTTTCGAAAGACATGTGTAAATGGGCATGCCTTTGCTGAAGGTTGAATGTCAAGCTGGCACCTCGGCGTTCATGAAAATCTACTGCAAATCATTAGCGGACCGGAGTTCCGTTGTGGCGACCTCTAACCGGGAAAAGCCGAAAGACAACAACATGCATCTCTGGTAGCCATAGTTTATTCTTATTATAATACTGAATCTTTATTAGAAAGCATTTGGTCATGAATGCTCTCAAAGCACATGTTATGTGTAAGTCTATTGCTTAATGCATCTGGTACTTCACCACCACATTGAAGATGTTAGGTCAGTTTTTTCATCTCTGCCATTTAATTCCACAGTCAGAAATGGTTGGATTTTAAATGTTTTTTTAAAGATTTTATGAAAACATTTAAATGGTTTAGCTGGTTGTTCCAAACTGTGCTCCAGTCCATACTTACTGGAATCTATAAGGTCAAGCAATACTGAATCTCTTTCTATCTGTATCTGTTGCTTCTGTCTTTGCATCAAATGCATAAATATACTTTGCCATTTTGTAAGCACATCTGTTTTCAAACACTGACAATCTCTTTCACTGTTTAGGCTGTCCTGGCATATCTTTATAAGCAGATTTTGCACACTGTTTTTCTTTGTTTTACACTAACACTTTCTCTATATTCCCTTATTTGAATTTACAACACTATGACTGAGATTTATAGATAGGCTTCATAATAAACAGTACACAGCTGTGTTAGAATCAGCCACCTAATAGTGATTTGTAACTCCATGTAAGGGATATGACAATGTAATGGCATGCAAATGAAGCCAATTAGAGAAATGAGGCCATAACGATATGCAATAGGTCATTGAGTTCTCATTGTGGAGTGACACGCCAGGGAGTTCCCATATGAAAGAGCAACAGATGACACAGGATGAAATTGGAGAGAATGGGGTACAGGAAGATGCTCTGGAACTTCCTGTAGAATGCCTGCAGGAAATGAAGAACAAAGAATGTGCCCTTAGTTTAAAATGATCTAAGAGAAGAGTTGCTTGATTTAATAGAGATGGACAGACATATTAAGATCAATGAAAGAAATAGACTACAGAAAGTCAATAAAACCCCAAAAGTTAGCACTTTGATAAAACAAAAGAACACAGTAATTAGGACTGTTCATAAAGATTCATGTGATATAATAGCAGAGGCGCTGGAAGCTGTTGAAGACTGGGGGGGGGGATGTGAGAGGGGCACTTAGTGATCTAACAAGGGCAATTTTTAAAAACTATTTACTACCACAACATAGGTTCACTTGGATGACATTTTAAGCTTAGCCAATTTCCCTTTTGGTGCTTGAATTAAAATTTCCTGATTGGTCTTACCTGTCACATGGCTGTTAGTTGCATATTAGCCCTAGTGAGAATAAATGTGATCATACTATAGATAATTTGATGGGACCCATGTAAGGGATGCAGCATTTAGGAACTGCCTCTACCCATTAGTGGCATGAGGGACAATCCTGGAGTACAATTTCTATTACATATCCTTAGATCCAATTTGCATTTGAATATGGACAGGTATGAGCTTTGTTTTACTTGAATGGATAGTTTGTTCTGGAGCAGTGGTATCCTCTGTGATATATATCCATTTCTCCACAACATTCAGTTTAGCTACATGGAGTGAGTATTTCCAATGCCATTTGACTTGCTGATGTTCAGTAGGCCCATCTGCATTAGGTCGGATTTGTATGCCAGACATGTCACCTCTAAGCACCCCGTAGGATACTGAGTATAGTGATAAATCTTTGAGGTGGTCCAAACAAGACCTATTGTTTAGGACTTGTATCATTTTAGTAAGATATCTCTGTGGGCATTCCAATTGTTGCATGGGTCTGGGCAGATACATGCCAAAGTGGGCATTATACAAAATGATTGACCTAATGAGGGCTTTGTAAAGGGGGACAATAACATCTCTGGATCTAGTCACAATCGATTTGTTTATAAGCTGTGCAATATAGGAAGACTTTCTTATGTCTTTGGGCACATATTGATCAAAAGTTAGGTCACTGTACATAAAAGTTCCCAAATGCCAAACAACTGGGTCAGTTCTCAAGGGGTATTGTCAATTTGGCAGTTCCCTGGAGTAGATGACTTCCCAAAGGATATGATAATGTATTTCTTGGAGTTTAGTTTCAATTCATGATTATGGCACCAGTTATTGTTTGGGACAAACCATCCTGCATGATGGTTAAGTCATTTGGGGATTCTATAACTGCTCCTAGCTTGCAGTCATCTCAAACTTAGTCGGCCAAAGCCTTTTGGTATTTCCTTTTACTTTTGAGATGTATATGCCAAACAGAAAACGTCTCAGCACCGAACCCTGGGGACTCCACTGGTGACTGGTGTCTTCCCCTATTTTGATCTCCTGCAACCTGTGAGCAAGCACATATATATGCATTCTTTGATTCACCTTCCTGATTGTATTAACCTGATTGTATTAAATTATATTCCTTGTATAATACAGCACCAACTGTTAGAATGTCTTTTAAATTTGTAGTTTGAGCAGTCTTCTAGTAAGCAATGAAACACAAAGCCACTCAAACTTCTGTCATTACAATCCACCAATATCAGTAAATATGCAAAATCTCTGCAGAAGTAAGTCATCTAAATAATTCCACATTAAAGGGATCTGTAACTAATGAAGAGGTTGCAGGCTAGCAAACAATTTTATATTTCATTGTTTCATCTACAAATAAAGGGTCTGTTGCCCTTGAATAATAAATTGCCTATGCTACATTAAAACAATGATAAACTGGTAATTTTGCAGTGGGGAATGAATGGCAAACTGATAACGGGTTCATAGTTACTAGGTAACTCCTCCAAAGGAGGACATTCATAGGGCTGCAGCGTCCACTCCCATTAAAGTACAACGCAGTACAGTATTAGTGATCCATCTGCATACTGTGGGAGTAGAACCCACAGCCTTCTGCATCAAAAGCAGGTACACTACCTGTTATGATACTAACAATGTAAATGACTAAGCATACATAGCACTAAACTTCTCTTCCCCTGAAGCTCTCAGCTCTTTCTAAAACCCACTTGACGATCAACTAAATCTCTCAACTTCGCAGCACAAGAAATCTGGAAAAAAGCCAAAATTTATTTGGGGGGGGCAAGGCCCAAAACCAGGGACACATTTTAAATATTGCTTGTATAATCTTAGAAAGTTGCTAAAATAAAGTGTTATGTGTTGCCATGTGTTACCTGAAAGATAGGAAATCTGAAACTTAAAGGGCTATCATTCTTTAGTGAATTCAGTTCTCATTGATTTGCCAGAAAACCACAAATTTTAAGAGGAACAGACCAAATGTAGGAGCCAAATATTCTGTGAAAATCTGGACAGTTGAGAGCTATGGACTCAACTCCCTGAATCATAAGTGGTGGTATGGGTGGAGAATTCAGGCTCTTGTTTGAGCCTGAGTAACACTAACCACCAGGTATACCTAACTGGGGTATTTTACACACAGACACACACACACACACACACACGCACGCACGCACGCACGCACGCACACACACACACACACACACACACACACACACACACACACACACACACACAGAGGAGCAGCATGACTCCTGCAAATAAAAGAACAAAACTCTCCTTACTGGCATGACTCTGGCTCTGGCAGCACCAACAAAACAGCGGCAGCATAACTCCTGTAACACAAAGCAATAAGAGAACAAGAACAGCTAGTTTAGTTAGTTTAACTTCTGAGTGCAAATCCATGTTAGCGTGAAAACTCCACTTCATTAATTTTTCCCCAACAAGTCATGCAGCTGTAAAAGTGGAGGGGCTCCCCCTCCCCCTGGCTCTATGGTTCTGGCACCCATGTATAACAGAAGTAAATAGTATATTGCTAATATTATTGTGCAGTTAAATTAATAACAGATAAGGTCTTACAACAAAAACACAGGGCAGTAATCATGGAAGTATTGAATAAAGAAAACAATAAAGCAATTAAGATAAGAAGTGTCATTGTTAGAAGAGTATAGAAGAGGGAACAGAGCAACAAAAATACTCAGACATAATAAAAGCAATGCACAGTATCAGAACAGATCAGTATCTATTGTGCACTATTGCAAATAATAAACAAAAAATACCAGCACAGGCAGAAAAAAAAAAAACTAAGAAGATACATAGATAAATATAAAGGAAAAGTATAAAATAAGCAATTTATTGATGACCCCAAAATGTTTTATAGAGAAATGGGAAACAAGGTGTAGAATATGTGTGAGTGTTGTACCTTTAAGAAGCATTTCCAAGGATAGCACATGAATATAAATAGCAAGCCCGTGCTGGCTTCAATGCCATTTTAAGAGTGCAGCCAGAGTATGAACATGTATGAGTATGATGGTCAGTTTGTTTATAAATTTATCTAAATTAAAGTTACTAAGCTACAATCCTGATGTGTTTGTACATAATAAAGCTACTTGAACAGAACCCACAAATATTCGTCTGTTTCATCCTGACCAGACGAGCGACACAAGGCAAAAGGAATTGAAACACCACCAAAAAAGAAGAACCATACATTTTGGAGAAATATCTATGAAGATCCTATGGAACATAAAAAAGATGATGAATGGATAGAAGAAGTAAAAATAGAGAATAAGAAGTTCAAATGTACAGGATATGAAATGGGATGAAGTAAAGGCTAGAGAAATTGAAACAAAGTTAATAAGAAAACCCGAGGCCCAGATGCAATACCTAACTTCAGGCTAAAAGTATTAATATTTTTACATAAAGATTTAACCATGAGTAGGAACTATTTATATGTGCACCCCCAACAGAAAAAAAAACTGGTTAACAACAGCAAAAATAATATTCCTACTTAAGAGCAAACCTGCAGACTATCCTAAAAACTATAGACCAATAACTTGCCTTCCAACAATGTATAAACTATACACTGGAATTGATGCCAACAGAGTTTAGTCATTTAGAAGAAAACTCAGTCATGGCAATAGAATAAAAGGGTAACAAAAGAAAGCTATATGGAACAAAGGATCATTTGTTGTTAAAAGTCATAATGGAGAACTGTAAAAAGGGGAAGAATCTAAGTATGGCATGGATAGACTACAAAAAAGCATTTGACAGTATCCTACAATTATGGATAAAAGAGTGCTTAAAATGTATAAGATACACCATACACTGATCAAGTACATTACAGCAACCATGAAACAGTGGAAAACCACTTTGCAGTTAAGCCATGATAAAGCGCAAATTATTATTCCTGGGATAAAAATTCAAGGGTGGATATTCCAGGGCGACTGTTTGTCACTGCTGTTCTTTTTGTCTTGTCCTTAACCAATTAGGCCATCTACTTAACAGATTAGAGCATGGCTACAATTTGGCTTCCAGAAAACAACAAAGTGTAAAAACAAGTCATCTTCTTTTTTGTGGATGATTTAAAACTGTGTGGTTCATCAGATGTTGAACTGAAAGCACAACTGCAAGCTGTCAAAACTTTTTCAGATGATATAAGAATGTCATTTGGTTTTGATAAATGTGCAAAAGCAACCTTTAAAGCAGGTAAGCTGCAGCACCAAGAAAACATCAGTTTGGGACAAGAATGTAATATAAAAGAACTTGAGCAAGAGGGAGTGTATAAATATTTGGGAACTGATGAAGGATTAACAATAAAATGTGAACAAATACAAACAAAACTTAGCAAGGAATATTTTAGAAGACTTATACTGAAAACAGTGGTGACGTCTAGGAACAAAGTCCAAGATATAAACCAAATTGTTCCTCCTGTCTTAACTTACAGTTTTGGAGTGATTGTCTTTCCTCAAAAGGTGTTGGATTGGCTGTACAGGAAAACAAGAAGGATGCTTCATGCTTATCAAATGATTTATAAAATCAGTGCATACCAAGACTATATACTGTATTCCACACTCTTTAGGAGATATGGGCCTCCTCAAAATTGATTACATGTATAGATCTGTAATTGTAGGACTGCATACATATCTCCTGACCTCACCAGGCCCAACCACAGTGAAAGTTTTAAAACATGAGGATACTAAATCTAAGATGACTTCCTTGCTTAGCTTAGCAAAAGCATATTGGTGTCAAGCAGGAATGGAAATCAAATTAGAAGTAGATAAAAATCACACAACAACTGAATGTGCCAAAAAATGACAAAAAAAAAAAAGAATATAAGGTGAAGGATCAGATGAAAATTCAAGAAATGTGTATAATGCATAAATACAGTTGCAAGTATAGTAAACTCTTGGAACAACCTCATGTGGATCATGACTGAATGCAGGAATGGTTAAGGAGAGGTGAATTTAAACCAAAAGACAACAGGTTAATATTAGTGGCCCAAGATATTGGACTATGTACACATTAGTTCATAAAGTCCATTGAATATGTGGGAGAACTGTAGGTTTTGTAAAAGAGAACTGGAAACAGTCGGACATTTTGTTGCTGGTTGTGCTATCTTTTTTTTTTTTTTAAAACAAGTTTATTGTTTTAACATATAAGAGAAATATCATAACAATTTTATACAAATAATTAAAAATAGGTATTATTATAATATTCAACAAAACAACTAAAGTATTTACAAAGACATCCACTACAATCAGATCAATTAATTAAACTAAAATACTGTGCTATTGAAATTAGAATTTTTTTAACAAATTTTGTAAATTATCCCATACAATAAAATGTGATGTTTTTCTAGTTGTTCTCATTCTAATTGTGCTTATTTCCATATGACACATTATATTCATAACATTTTTAAATTCATTGAACGAAGGAGGTGTATCTGAAATCCAATTTCTAGTTATTATTTTCCTAGCCACTGCTAGGATAGACCATAACAAGGGAAGCTTAACCTTATTAACACATTGAGGTACAGGTGTGTTGAATAATATAAGAGACTTAGAAATAATGAAATTATCTGTAAAAGAGCCTGCAAAATTCATTAATTGACTTCCAGTATTCTTTCAACTTCATACAGTCATAAAACATATGAGCCCAGTCAGCATTAATTTATACATTACATCTCTTACATAGATTATCTTTATTATTAATTTTATTCATCATCAAAGGTGTATAAAAAGATCTATGTAAAAATTTCCATGTATAAAGTCTCCAGACAATGGAAGATGTAGTTCTATAAGCAGATTCCAATATATATTGTTTATCTTGTTGAGTTGGTGGGTCCCCATTAATAGAGGTGAAATAATTCCAGTATGAATCTACATTGTAAAAAGTTTCTTGTCTGATAATTTTATGTATATATGAAAGTTTACCTTTATCAGAAACTTTATGCTGTAAATTTATTATCAAGTAATCAATCAGTTTTGGAATAGATTCTTTAACTGTTATAGACATTAGATCTATTCTATCAATGAGATGTTGTCTAAAGATCTGAACCTCTAACCAGCAAGTTTCTCTTAGATCAAATTCTTGTTTTAAGAAATCTAGATTTTTAACTTTATTATCAGATATCAGCTGATACCAGTACTTTAGATTATTATCTATAGCTAAATGAGCTCCTTCAGAAGTAGATGACATAAGCATACCCTGAGTATAAATTATAGGAATACAATAAAATTCCATTCCCTATACTTAGGGTGCATGAATATAAAGTTACGATAACTAATAATAATATTTAATGGGTAACAGACCATATGTTTAGGTGTAATAGGTGAAGTACAAAATTCCTTTAGCAACCACAACATGGAGTTATTTATAATCATATTTTTATGTGTTAAGGAGATTTTCATGAAGTGCATACTAATTAGCTCCCAATAATCTTTCCATTTTGCGACATATGACCGATCTATTAATAAAGTAATAACTTTTATAATAGAAGAGATAATATATAAATTAAAGTCTGGAAAAGAAATACCCCTTGAGACCAGCTATTAGTATGTTTCTTTAATGCAATCCTAGGTCTATTAGGTGCCCATAAGAAATTTAACATTAGTGTATTCAGTTTCTTGATAGTTATTTTTGTAGGTGAAAGTATTATTGATTGTATTAAGTATAAAATCTTGGGGAATATTATCATTTTAATAATTGTAAGTCTCTCCTCCATAGTAAAAACATATTATTCCAGGTATTAAAAAGATTTTGTATATTAAGAAAACAGGTATTATAGTTATTATATATAATAGATTTAATATCTTTAGATAGTATTATACCTAAATAAGTTATCTGACCTGAGTTGGGTACATATTTAGTAAAATCACTAATGAGAGTATTTTTCGTGTATATATAGGTAGTATTTTAGTTTTTCTTCATTGAATATTAAACCAGAAATACTTTTAAAATTCATCATTTTATCAAATAAAGACTGCATAGAAGAATTAGATCCTGCTGATGTAATTAGAACATCATCTGCAAAAGTTGAATTTTGATGTTGTATTTTCTTCTATTTCAAAACCCTCTATGTCAGTACTGTTTCTAATCAA